>NC_140415.1:60502500-60577500 GCF_965140295.1 Lepidochelys olivacea | reverse complement strand
TAACCCAATTCTTATAATATCCTTTGCTGCAGGTAATAAGAAAATAAACCTGACAAAGAACTTGTCATGCAAATTTACTCATGATCATAATCTTTTGAAAATATACAGCTCTTCTGAACAATATTGTTTTTGATCAAAAACTTTAAAAAGTTAAATAGTTCTTCTAGAACAAACTAAAACTGTCGGTAATTTGTCTTTATTCCTGAAATTAACAAATTATAACATCAAAAACTTGCTAGTGAGGCATGTAGTAGGTCATTTGCTGCTGCAGGCATTTTCTCTCCCTTCAGGATGTGCTTGTTTAGTTTCTCTCACTTTCTGCCTGTGGCACAGTATGGTGAAATTCAGACATGTTCTTCCCCTCTAAAGAATCTCTAGGGCGGAGGATAACTTATACAAAATTAATAAATGGTGTTGCTTTTTTCATTATCACCCATCCAGTGCAATTTGCTGTGTGTTCCCTTTGGAAAAAAATTGGGTTTCATAGGATACGTATACTAGAGAAATTAATGCTGCTTCTTGAAATTTGAACAAGGGAAGTACAGTTAATGGAGTGAAAATATGTCATTAAGAACCCCAGACAATAATTTCATAGGCTTTTTTCTTTAAGGATTTTGCTAGTCAGAAACAAGAAAACCAAGAAAATGGAAGTATAATACTGAAATTTACTATGTTGGTTAAATGAAATATTGTTGAAAATATTACTAATTTTTAAACATTAGGAAGTATGACAGCTTTAATGTTTACTCTCCAGTCTGGGGGACGTAAGACTTTATTTCCTTTTTTCTCAACAACATCTAGAGAAGGAAGAGAAAAGTTCTTTTGGTATATTCGGTTTGATTTTTTGATTTTTATATTTTTATGGTCCAGGTTTGGCTTATTCACAACATTTGTTGTACCATATTGCAGAAATAATCCTCTTAGGAAAGGGAAAAATTGGCGTGGATTTCTTAACCTGTTAATATTGTGTGCTACATGAAGCCCCAATCTGTATAATGCCAAAGGCAGTGAGACTTCAGGTTGCTATGGAGGGGAGAATAGATAATGAAACTGGGGTGTAAATAATTGTTGATACATGAGGAAAAACAACTTGAAGCTTCATTTCAGTTTTTTGGATAGTGATTTGTTTTAATTGCTCTTCTTTCTATGCGAAAACTTGTTAGGGTTGTAGTACACAGCAATGGTATGCTCTTATTAACAAGACTTGATGAATTAAAGTGTTAACCCATTAATAAAAAGAACAAGTAGTCCTTGTGGCACCTTAGAGACTAACAAATTTATTTGGACATAAGCTTTCGTGCGCTAGAACCCACTTCATTAGATGCATTAAATGTTATAATTTTCCTTAATGTTTGTGTTAAGTCACTTACTGTCATCTTTGACCTGGCTGTGCGCAAAAAAAAAAAAAAGTACATATGATGTTTTGGCTAATAGGTTAATATTTTTTTAAACTATAAATATTTTGAGAACTGCAGACAGCAAATGTGCCTGGTGCTTCAGTGCACAGGTGATTGAGCTTGTGTTGACCCTCTGTAACTGAAATTGTGTTTTGAATCCCAACTCTTACTCCAGCTTTGGGAGTAGCATGATTTGAGTCTTTCGGAATGAGTTCCTGAATGTTGATCACACTAGGCTTTTCCAGGAAGTATAAAAGCTATTCATGTGGAATATGTACCTTCCACATCATGCATGGTTGAGATCAAAGATGTAGGATTTCCAAGATTTGACATTCGTGCTTCATGGAAGGTTTTTTTTACCATGTATCTTGATTTTAGCTGTCTGTAGCACTAATATTTGACAATTAAAGATAAAAATAAGTGATTCTAAACTCCATTTTAATGGGTAACTCATGTTTATTATTGTACAAACAGAAATATTGCAAACAGTTACTCACAACTAAGTTATCATTTATTAATTAATGAATAGCTTATGCCGAATAAAACTTGTACTGGCTATGATTATGTAAATAGTGTCAGCCAAGTGTCATTAATTTAAAATCAGTTATTGACATTTTAGTCATAATATTTTGGTTTCTGTTGCCTTTCTAATCACCCTGGTGATAGATCTATATTTATTTTACTTTGAATCAGATGCCTCCTCGCTATGATTATTTCTCTGTTCAGCTATGTCTGATTCTGATTTACCACTTTTAACATATCACATTGTTTGTTCAACTTCTCTAGTTATGTTGTCTTGGAAGTCTTTTGTAAATATCTTTTATTGTCTGAAAAGAAGCTTTATGTAAAACTGGGAGTGGAGGAAGAGAGAGCAGTCTCATTAAGGGGCATATGCAGGAGTCCATCTGGGTTGCTAAAATATCCCTCCTCCCAGTGGAAAAATGAACTTGAATTATTTTCCCAGTGGAAATGTAGCTCAAACTTCTACACTGAAAAATATCAGATTTTTCAAGTGCACATTATATAGAATTTCAAAATAATTCTAATATAGAAAAATCTGTAAGCAACAGAGACTCTAAACATAAATATCTGTTACTTTGTGCTATATCTGCCAATTTCTTCTAATTAGCAGTTTGCAAAGATGTTCATTATATTTTCATTTTTATGGTTTTATTGTTCATCATTAAGAACTTGATACAGCAGAATTTTATGCAAAGTAATTCAGCCATTCTTGTGGTTGTTATGGTGCAATCATTTTTAATTTACAGATAGGCAAAGATATTTTCCCCCAGTTCTGATCGTCGTCATCATCATCATCACCGTAGAGTTAGCATCTTGCAAGATGACTTTTGTGTATACAGAGATAAATGAATGTTAAGTATCTAAAATATTCATAACTTTTTAACTTTATAAATGTTAACATTTTACGTAAGGTGTTCAACTAAAATGTGAGTCACTTTCTTATACTTTTGTATTCGGATTCGTATTTGACTTCTATCTTTGGGAAATGTCGGTTTGCACAGCAGTGAAAAAAGTACCATTTCAAGTTACTGTTTTCTTTGAACCTGGTAATTTGATACATTAAAAAGAATTATAGTGACTTTTCCTTAATGTTAATATTTCAAAATGTCTTACCAAGTTAACTTGTGTTATGATTTAGCCTAACATTAGTGGCGTTTATTTTTTCTTCCAGACATCCTTGTTGGAAGGCTTCTAAAAATGGAGCTCATTAAGAATAGGCAGTAATTCTGTGGGTTTAAAAAAAAAGGGAGGGGGGAGAGAGAATCATAAGAATGGCAGTTGATGTGATTTTATAAAAACATATAAACTGAAGAACTATTGCTGTACCATGTGCTCAGTTAGATGAAATCTGGCTACTGCTCCTGAATAACTGAGTACAGGATCAGTATAAAATATGAGAGATTTATTGTGATGAAATTCAGTCTATATAATGTGGAGGTACCATTCCTAGCTCTATCTTCTTAGGGTTTTTTAAGCTCTAGAACCACATAAAAATTGGGGATTGAAATAGAAGGTAATAATTTATCAAATTTACTTGAATCTTCACTTTTTAATGCTCTCAGGTATGGTAATAACATTAACACACTTTTCCTTGTTTTTGTAAATTCTGTGATTTGTCACAGATATAATTAGTGTCTTTGGTAATAAATCTACTTTTAATATTTTAAATAAACTTTGTGCTTGTGAAAGGTACCAGATTATCTATCCTGGAGAGTGAAGCCCTCCAAACTCGTATGCAGAACAGGTACAACACAGGCAGCAGCAATGCAAGCTTCCACACACAGCTCCTGCCAGTGTGCCTCAACCTTGTTTTGCCGGGGCCACTTCTAGAGGTAAGCGGGTGACTGAGTATTTATCACTTTCAATCCTTATCTTCTGTATTGAGGCTGCTAATAAGGGCACCAGCTGAAATTGCATATTTTGTTACGTGGGCACCGCCCACTCGCTTGGAGTGGAAATAAAACGTGTGTGTGTGTATATGGGTGCCCACATAACAAAATATGCCATTTCAGCCGGTGCCCTTATTAGCAGCCTCAATATATATTGGTTTTATTTCAACTCCAAGCGGGCAGTGCCCACATAACATATATAGTGGCACATATATATATATATATAGTGTCACTACACCAGATTTGAACAAACGATTTAGACTAGGTTTTCAAATTCTACATGTCATGTCAGGTAAAAATATTACAAGGCAAAATTTGCTCTATTCTAAGAGTCCCACTTACTACTGGTAGTTATGTTTGTAGTGTAGTTTTAGCATGTTGGTCTCAGGGTATTAGAGACACAAGGTGGGTGATCATTTATTGGATCAACTTCTGTTGGTGAAAGAGAAAAGCTTTCAAATTTACACAGAGCTCTTCCTCAGATGACTTCATCCACCTTGTCTCATTGCTGTTTATAACATTCCCAAACTCTCTGTAAATCATCCTATCAAAAATGGTTACCCTTCCCTACTTCTCCATCCCAATACTGTAAATTCCTTTCCCTTCTCTCCTCCTCTCCAAAGTAACACAAGTTTGATGATCAGGAAGGGCAAGAGTAATACCTAGACTAGTGACAGGTTTAAGGTTATGTATATGTTACTCTTCAAGGCTAGAAATTGAAGCCTTTTACCACTGGAAAGGAAGATTTCCAGCTTTCTAATGGGGCTCAGAATGAACATTTGAAGATGTTGACTGTAAATACTTTTTATGCATAGGAAACCCATTTTAAATACTTTTTAGAGATTTAATGTGTATTGGTTTTAATTTTTCTTTCCTTCTGAAACCTGTACAGTGGGACTTGTGGTAACTAGCACACATGGCTTTATAGGTGGAGGAGTATATAACCATGAGGTTTGATAGAATGTATGGAATGAGGCAAGGCTACAAGCAGTTGCCCCTGTGTGTGCATTCTATGCAGGTCATGGAGTTCTGCTGCTGGATAAATAGTTCTACCTGATGGAATTTCATGGTTGGTTTGTTTTTGTTTTTTTGTTGTTGTTAAAGGAAAAATAAAAAGAAAAGAAAAATATTTTATACAAAATAACTTATAGGAAGATAAAGTTGCAAAATAAAGCACTCAAAAGTAAGGAAAATCCAGTTTTAAGTTTGCCTATATTTGTGTTTATCTTTAGGTATGTTATCAAAGGATATGTCTACCCTGCATAGTAAACCCAGGCTCAGCCTCCGGTTTAATCCCAAAGTCCCCCACTCCATCCATACACAAAACCTTCTGACTCACATTACAAAATTTTCAGGACTTGGGCATGTGGACTCACAGGTATGGGTCAGAGCCTGAGTCCTGCTGTGGCATGGGTCCAATCCCATTCATTTAGCAGCATGGACACAACTAAAGTTCATGTCTCCAGGCTTGTGTTCAGAGAGTCCACCAATACTATCCCACAATCCCCTAGGCCTGTGAGTCCCCTGACTTCACACTTGATTCCCAGGAAGTTGCTTGCAATTGGTAGCATTAAGAAGATCTATATCAAGCTAATTGTTGGTATGAGGTGAGCAAGACCTTTGACTTCAGCAAAAGCCTAAGAAATGAGCATGTGTACACAAAGATAGCAAAATGGCTGAGGGCACTGGGGATCCACTGGACTGCCAATGAATGCAGGGAGCAAGTCAAGCCCCTCAAGGCTCACTGTCGCAAAACCAGGGATGATAGCTGCACCGCAGGGAGCTCCAGCCTCTTCTATGAAGAATTTGATCAGCTTTGGGAGCTGCATTGCATTATAATACAGTCTTTAATTATCTAATCACATTTTTATTCTTAGTGCCTCTGCTTTATTCAGTGCACAAGATGGACAGTGTGAAGTAAATGAATCATGAACAAATAGTGAATGATACCCTTGTCCTGTGGATCTATGACTTGTGTGCTCTTGGAGCAGAGACTGTCCTTTTGTTATGTATGTACAATGCCTAACACAGTGCTCCATGACTGGGGCTCCATGACTGGGGGTCCTCAGCAGTACTGCAATAATAAAATTTTTGGCCAAATTTTGTTCGCAAATTGTGAGCTGTTGAGTCCCCCCAGTAATATGTTTGTTCAGTTGGAAGCACAAATGCTTGCACAGATATAAGTTCTGTGGAAATAAAAGTTCTCTTACTATGGGTTTGACAGATGCACATTTTTAGGTACCAAAGATTATTCTTTTAAAATTAATATTTTAGCTTGTCTTTTGTTTGACCTTTAAAATTAGACACTGAAATTGAAGAATGTACTGTGGTCAGAAAGGGTGAGATTGAAGGTGAGGACTCTTTAAATTTAAGGATAATCACGTCTTTCAGTGATTGCACATGTCCATTTCACTTCAGGTGTTTGTGTCTCCTTGGTATACTGTAGTTAGAAATCTTTCACTCAGTAGTATCCTTTGGGGCAGTGCATGCCCCCTGTACTGTCTCATGTGCTGTGCAATGGTATAAAGAGCAGAGCTGCCCGTTTTCCCACCCCCCGCCCCACCTCAGTTCCTTCTTACCACCTGTGACCGTTGTTGGAGTGGTCTGTCTTGCTACTGCAAGTTTTCCCTTCTTTTACATTTGTATATATTTAGTACTTGTTAATAATCAATAGTTTTTAGTGTTAGTATAGTTTTAGTGGTATGTTTCCTTTATTGGAGTATTATTTTTGTAGTCTTTGGTTCTAACTGTTTGGATATTGGTACTGCAGCATGCTTTGTTCACCGGGCTTCAAGCCCTGTGTTGTGTGAAAGAAGCTGATACCAAAGTTAGTGATCTGCACTCCAGGTGCCTGAAGTCCCTAGGAGAGGCTCACATCAGAGACAGATACCAAATTTTCAGGGACTTTAGGCCAAGAACTAAAAAGGGCAGCGAGGTTAAACTAAAACACCTTCTGATAGAGGCAGCCCTGCGTCCACCTCAGAATCTTCCTGTTCAGATTGTGTATCGAGCATGTCTGCTTCAGTCAGGAGTGTTCCATCCATTTCGGCAGACTCTCAATGCTGTCTCCCTCTCCGGTACTGAGAAAAGGCACTGAAAGAAGGCATTAAAAGACTCAATACCCAGCAGATCAAGGTCCCATGCACCAAAGTCCAGCAAACATGCTTGCAAGGAGGGGAGAGGGCACTTGAGGCCAAGACACTTCCCAGTGCTGTGATCTCAATGGACAGAGTTGTCGACTCTGGCACTGGTATTGGTCCTTTGAGGGTGATACCTCAGGCAGTATCATCTGGCTCAGTGGTATGGTCTCTACTGGCTCAGCAGCAACAGGAGACTATCCTGGTGCAGTCAACTCCTGAAGATTATGCTACGGCATGCGGCCTGCTGAGTCTCTTGGTTCCAGTTTTGCTGGCAGTCCAAGAATCTTCTCTCCCAGTACTGACTATTATTAGTCAAGATTTTCAGTCTGTGGTGACTCAGTGTCTGGTACCATGGGCATCACTGCTCAGTCTGGTTCTGTCTCAATTAGGGCCACTAATCCCTAACACTGAGAGAAGCAACTCCTCTTAGGTCAAAAGAATCCAATTCATCGGAATCAGAAGTCAGCTCATGCATGTTGTAGCCATGTTATGTTAGCCACCATTCCCCACCAGGTAGTTCTCACCCCAGGTACCTGGCAGAAGCTGTGTATTGGCCGACTAGGCGACACCCATGGTTAGGAAGCAATTGGGTTCCTGCACCATATCAATGGCCTTTTTGAACGCTTGGGATTTCCACATGACCTTCCCCGGATCACTTCACATAGCAGATGTTAAGATCAGCCCTGTCAAGAGCAGCAGGAAGCCACTGGACTGTGTACAAAACAGGAGCAATCTGCTCATGTGAACTTCCTCCCCTGTGGAAGAATTGGAGGAGGTTCCACCCCAGCCAGCCTTGGCTTCCTCACTCCTCTGGAAGACTGTGTGGTCCATCAGGACCTTTTGAAGAGAGTGGCCTCTGCCTTGGATATTCAGGTGGAGCTCAATCAAGAGAGGTCTCACAGACTGGTTGATATCTTTGCCTGCGTGGGACCTTCTCATATGGTGCTCCCTATTAACAAAGCTATTCTGGAGCCTACTGAAGTGCTCCAGCAAACTCCATCTCTGTGATGTGAAGGGATTATGTTCCCTCACAGGGGTTGAATGTTTTTACACCCACCCCTTTCTGGTGGTGTTGGTAGTATCAGCTGTTAATGAGAGAGAGAAAGCAAAGGATTCAGAGAAGCTTAATCTCTTTTGGCAGGAAACTTTTTTCAACGGCTGGACTACAGCTCAGGATTTCTAATCAGACATTGCTGGGTTGCTATGATTTTAGACTCTGCGACAATGTTCTGAAATTTATGAACTAATTGCTAGAGGAGGGAAGACCAGAATTCCTTGGTATGGTAGATGAGGGAAAGTTGGCATCCCAGACCTCCCGTCAAGTGGCTTTGTATACTAAGGACTCTGTGGATAGAGCTATTGTATTAGCCATTATGATGCGCAAATGTTTGTGGCTTCAATCATTGGGTCTTCCTCATGAGGTCCAACAAACTATCCAAGAACTTCCTTTTGAGGGGCCATCACTGTTTTCAGAACAGGACAATGACAAGCTTGAAAGACACTGAGTATGGTCAAGTCTTTTGGCATTTATACACTTGCCCCAAAGAAATAGTTGTTTCATCCCTGTTAGCATTATTGTTATGCTTCATTCACACCCCGCCACAGGGACCAGGCTAGAAAGAAGAGTAGAAGTTATAGGAGGAGCTGCCCCTCTCGGTGGAATGGATATGAGCAATCACTCGAAGAAGAAGAAACTGTTACAAACCTGTTCTTTAACTGTTGTTCTTCGAGATGTGTTGCCACGTGTCTATTCTACAACCCACCCCCTTTCCCCTCTATATTGGTGTTTGTCCAGTAAGAAGGAATTGAGTGGGTCAGGGCCTGCCCTTTATACCATTGCACAGCAGCATGAGGCAGCAAGGGGACTGTGTTGCCCCAGTGAGTAACACTGAGGGGAAAAAATCTCCGACAACAGTGCATTGGGTACTCTCACACCTGAAGTGGAATGGACATGTGCAACACTTCTTGAAGAACAACAGTTACAGAACAGGCTAATAACCATTTCTTAAAATATATTTAGGTCTCTGCCCTGAAAAGGAGATAATTTTGGTATTAATTTTGCTCACTTTACTACCCCTAAACCAAAGAATAATAGTTAATATTCTTGGAATTAGAAATTATTGCAATTTTTTTATTTTAAATGTATGTTGTGATATGACAGATAAATTGCTGGATTCATCTGGTCTTATGTTTTCTGAAAGTGTAAAAGATTAATATAAAATATATTGCTCTGTGGACGTTAGGAATGCTACTTTAAAAAGAAAATTGCATCCACCTGTTCTGCAAGTTTGTATTGTTACTGATTATGTCTCTTTTCATAATCACATATTGTCACCTCACAATTTGGTGCCTTCCTAATCAGAGAAGAATAGTTCTTGGAGCTGTTGGATTTTCAAATTGCGTGTATATGCTGTATGCATGAATGTGTACTCACACACATGTATACACAGTTAATTGCAGATTTAAAAAACATTTGATTAACTAGTATATAATATGACAAAATAAATAATAGGGCAGAACTACTTAAAGCCATATGATGCAGTCTCATCTGATCGGATTGTTTGTAAATCTGTGTGTGTGTGTGTGTGTGTGTGTAAAAATGTATGTTATGAGCTGGGCAGTGCCTTGTTATGGGTTGAGTTATACCATATTAAAATTGTGTGAACATGCCGTTCATTTAAGTTGTAAGAAACCATTAACGGACCACACTTAAACTACGGCCTAAAAGAGTCTGCTCAGAACCAGCACCATGTGTGAAGAGGGTTCCACTGGGTATTTGTTCTGACCAGATGGTTGGGTGAGAGTGTGAAAAAGACAAGCTGGAGTGCAGAAACACAAATTGGGACAGAATAGAGACAGACTCTGGGGCAAACAGTAAGAAAATACCTGTGTTTCTGGTTTCCCCCTGCAGTTGGAGAAGCAGAACCTTGGACATTTCTTGTAAATAAAAAAGATTGCATCAAAGAAAACATTAGACTCCACTGTTAGTTTCTACCCCCAACTGGAACATCCCCAGGGCCCCTTTGATTAGGCACTCAGGTTTAAAAAAAAAAAAAAAGCGGGGGGGAGGAGTCGTAAGGGGCAACAATATCTATACAACATTACTTACAACTATAAAAAAAGATTTTACTTTATCCACCTTTTCTGTCTCATATCCTGGGACCAAGATGGCTACAACAACACCACAAGGTGCCCACCTTGAGACCCTGGGTCTGATTTGCAGAAGTGTTGAGCACTTGTATCCAACTCGTAACTGAAGTCAATGGGAGCTGTCCTTTGAACGTATAGAGTGCTAGATAATGCTAAATTCACTAAAAAATCAGGTCCTAGACAACTCAAATTCAGCACCCCAAATTAATGAATAGTTTTGACCTTAATCTGTCTGTCTTTAAAATAGGGATGATGATAATACCCTCTTATCTCACAGAGATGTTGTGAAAATATATTAATTTCATGGTTGTGAAGCACTAAGATACTATAGTGATGAGTGCCATGGAAAAGCCCAAGAGGAAATTAATAATTCTATCTTCAGAGCAGGGTCTGAATAGGGTGCAATAAATTAGTCATGGGGCCATACATTAAACAATGAAGATAAATGATTGAATAGCTTCTAATTAAGTGAGCACTTTTCATTCTATGACCCTCTTCTGCCCCATCGCCTCCAACATGTTCCTTTCCTAATCCTTTCTGTTCCTCACCCCGGCTCCTTGTCCAAGTCCCATTCTCCTCAGTAGCCAGTCCCATTCTCCACTCCTCTGGCCTTTCCTTGCGGACCAAGTCTCACCCCTCTGGACTCCAAGTTTCAGTCTCTCTCCCCCCAACTTTGTCTCCTTACCCAGCCAATCCCAGTTTCCCACTTCTAGCTCTTCATCTGATCTGTCTCTTTCCTTTGTCCGGCTTCCAGTCTCTCTCTCTCTCTCTCACTCATTCCTTGTCCTCGCTCAAGCTTTGTCTACACTGGCAATTGAAAGACAAAACTTTTGTCGCTCAGAGGTGTTAAAAAAACACCCCACCCCAAAAGACAAAAGTTTTGTCAATGACAAGCACTGGTGTGAACAGCGCTTTTTCGGCAGGAGAGCTCTTTCCTGCCGACAAACAGCGAGTACATTGCATGCCTTTTAGTGGCACAGTCGTGTCGCTAAAAGCTGCGTAGTGTAGACATAGCCTCACTCTCATCCCCAATCTCCCGTCTTGGGCCCCTTGTTCATCATATCCCATGAGTCTTTGTCCTAGTCTCTTTGTCCAGCCAATTCCAGTTCTCTCCCCACACCCTTACTCCTTGTCAGATGTATTCTTCTTCTTTGAGTAGTGTCCATATGGGTGCTCCGCTTCGGGTGTGTGTGCACCCCATGAACCTTTGATCGGAGATTTTCGTTAGCAGTGTTCATCCAGTCTGCTCATTTACTGTTGATATCATTGTGCCCTGCATCGAGACTGTATCAACCTGCACAGGCAAACTGCTCTAAGTTCCCTCTCAGCCACGTTGGCCGGAGATGGAGGTTAGCACATGCACTTCATATATGCTTCAGCTACTTGCTGACTTTGGTCTAGCTTAGTTTATTTTACTTTTAGGTAGTAATTTTGTTAGTTCTTAATTAGTTAAACTGGTTATTTAGAAGATTGTTTTATTTCCTTCCAAGAGATCCTCCCTGAGAGGGGCATCTCAGATCACTGGGGTTTAAATACTCCCTCGTGAAGAGAGACCATCCTGCTCAGCAATGGGGACACTAAGTGGTTTGCTGCCTAGCAGAGTCACATGTTCCACAGAAGTGTAACTTCTGTTTAACTCTCAAATCCAGGGCTTGAAAGAACTGGGAATCACAGAATCATAGGACTGGATAGGACCTGGAAAAGTCTTCTAGTCCAGTTCCTTGCACTCAAGGCAAGATGAAGTATTATCTAGACCATCCTTGGCAGGTGATTATCTAACGTGATTTTAAAAACGTCCAATGATAGATTCCGCCACCTCCCTAGGCAATTTATTCCAGTGCTTAACTACCCTGACAGGAAGTTTTTCTTAATGTCCAACCTAAATCTCCATTGTTGCAATTTAAGTCCATTGCTTCTTGTCCTATCCTCAGAGGTTAAGAAAAACAATTTTTCACCCTCCTCCTTGTAACAACCTTTTACATACGTGAAAATTATCATATCCCCTCTGTCTTCTCTTCTCCAGACTAAACAAACCCAATTTTTTTTCAATCGTTCCTCATAGGTCATGTTTTCTAGACCTTCAGTCCTTTTTGTTGCTCTCCTCTAGACTTTCTCCAGTTTGTTCACATCTTCCCTGAAATGGACTGTACGCTGGTTGAGGCCGTATCAGTGCGGAGTAGAGCAGAAGAATTACTTCTTGTCTTGCTTACAACACTCCTGCTAATACATCCCAACACGTTTGCTTTTTTTGCAATGTGTTATACTTTTGACTCATGTTTAGCTTGTGATCCAATATGATCCCCACATCCCTTTCTGCAGTACTTCTCCCTAGGCAGTCATTTCCTATTTGGTATGTGTGTAATTGATTGTTCCTTCCTAAGTGTAGTAGTTTGCATTTATCCTTACTGAATTTCATCCTATTACTTCAGACCATTTCTCCAATTTGACCAGATCATTATGAATTTTAATCCTACCCTCCAAAGCACTTGCAACCCCTCCCAGATTGGTATCGTTGTTACCCAGGAGGTTTTTTTAACTAAAAGCAGTAGGTTATTTTAGGTGGTGTTGGGAATAAATTAATGGGAATACATCTTTTTTTATTTGATAAGTTATTGATATAAACCAGATGCTTTAACCTAAAACTATTTATTAGGTTTTATGCGTAAGTATATATGTGTATATATATGCTATAGGTTTAGAGCACCCTAAACGTTAGTTACCCAAAGTCTGAGATGGTTTTTAGTGAGTAACAGCCAGGCTTTTAGGGGGCCTTCTTTTGTCCAGCTGCTGGGGAGCTTAAGTGTCAGCTCCTTGGCCTAAGGGCTCCCTTTGACTGTTTTAAAGTGTATTTTTTTAACTTAATTTTTATAGCTAATTTAAATAAAGCATATAATTTATAGTGATTTTTAGTGGGTTACCAAAGTAACCCCTAATCAGTTATTAATTTTGTTTTGTTTTGGCAAATTACTTACCATTTTTTATTGTTAAAGTATTTTTGTACTTTTTAGTTATAATAATAAAATGTATATGTCAAGGGAACGTAAAACCAAGGTTGTCTGTTTAAACTTTTATTTTTATTTTTATTCCATTTTTTTATTTTGATTAGCAAAACTTCAATTATGCAGCTGTTTGGCCTTGCCTCTCAGAGCCCTAACAGTTATTCCTAGTTATGTGGTATTTGGTTTTCAGCTAGGTCCCCTTCTTGCAGGTTATATATTTTTAATAGTAAGATTTACACACACACATATACAACATGTTCAGTGGGTTACTAGTGAGGCCCAGCATAGGCTCAAGGCTTTTAATTGAGACCGAGCAAAAAAAATTTTGCTGGCACTTTTAGTTTTTACCCCTGATTTTGCCTCATTAAAGACCAGGCCTCATGTAAGTTCCCTTGGGAAGTACCTATGGTTTGCAAACGTGCGAGCTTTGCAACTGATTGATCTTTCTCCGGATTCAGCATGTCAGCGCCAGGAACAAAACAACTACCTCCACCAGAAACACCAAAACCAACCACAATTGGATGTAAAGCCAGATTAAAAATTCCCGTTGCTGTGGGGACCATTGTAATAGTGTTTCCCACCATTTGTGTTTTAAATTTTTGCAAAACCTTTTAATTACTTGTTTAATTTTATTGATAGACTGATGGACAGTGATTATGATGTTACGTGCTTTTTGTTTAGCAGCATATAAATACATTTTTAAAAGTGAATTATGAAGCAATATTTGTAAAACAGTTACATTTATTTTAATGGTACAGGTATTATATTTGAATATAATGTGTATTTATTTTTATTGGCTATATTTTAATTTAGGCATTTGAAATTTAAAATTATATTTTAATAGCTACAATATGGCAGAACATTTGTTTTTACATGGATTATGAAGTATATGATGTACATAATTATGAACAGTGGGCAATAGCTTTTAAAACATACATAATTACATATATACAATTTACAGATTTATTTGCAATTGGATTAATAACATAATAACTATTTTGTTTTTAAATATACTTTTTGTGGCTGCAAGATATTTTTGGTGCATTTATATTTAATTTTAATTTTTTTTTAAGCAGGCTTTAATTTGATTGTTTATTTTTGGGGCTTTTTTGTTACTTATATTTTGTGGCTTTATTATTGTTTGATATTAAGACCCAATGGGGAAACCTATTTTATTTTTGCTTTTGATATTATCAGGTTAAATACAATGCCTTTTTTTTATATTGTAGGTAAAATTTATTATTTTTTTTAAATTGGGATTGCAAATTATATTTTAGTGTGGGTGGAATTTCTTTTAATACTTTTAATTTTTAATGGGAGTATTTTGCTTATATTTATTAATGATCTGTATCTGCATTTGCATGCATGCCAGAACCATGGAAACATTCCCCTGAGGGCACCAACAGCCTGCAAGAGGCAGGTGGTATTTTAGGGGGAGGAAGAATTGCTTTTATTTTTTTAAAACCTGTGCCATCCCATTTTGTGTGGAGCTTAGCTGGTTTAAGGCTATTTTGGGGGACGTTGCTAAATTTTGTAGGGTGTTGCCCTATTGCATTTATTTTGTTTGCAAATATATTTTTTTTTATTTGAAGATGGATTAAATATTTAGCCCTTAAATAATGGCTGGACAAACTTTTTGCAGTGGGGTTTTATTGCCAAGATGTTTGCTAAAATGAGATTTACAATAACCTTTTTTAGGGTGTGGGTTGGATTGTTAATTTTTTTGCATTGTTTTGAATTATGTGTCTCTGAACAAATTGATTACAGGTGGTTTTATAATTTATATTTTCATATTTTTTATTTAATGAGTTTTGGAGGAACGATTTTTTGTTATATTAGGTAGCATGTTAATAACTTTTATTACTAAACACACAAAATGTCTAACTGATAACATCATCTACAAATTTTATAAGTGTACCCTCTATGCTATTATCGAAATCATCGATGAAGATACTGGACACAACGGGACCCAAGATCAATCCCTGTAGGACCCCACTGGATATGCTTGTCTGTGAAACACTGACAACTACTTTCTGGGAACGGTTTTTCAACCAGTTATGCACCCATTTTATAATAGCTCTACCTTGCTTGTATTTCCCAAATTTGTTTATAAGAAGGTCATGCGAGGCAGTATCAAAAACCTTACTCATGTCAAGATATACCACATCTCCCACTTCCCTCCTAGCCACAACACTTCTTAACCTGTCAAAGAAAGCTGTGAGGTTAGTCTGAAACAATTTGTTCTTAACAAATCCATGTTGACTGTTGTTCATCTTATTATCTTCTAGGTATTTTCAAATTTATTGTTTAACTATTTGCTCCATTATCTTTCTGGATACTGAAGTTAAGATGACTGGTCTTATCCGGGTTGTCCTTATTCCCCTTTTTATAGATTGGCACTATATTTGCCCTTTTCCAGTCCTCTGGAATCTCTCCACTCTTCGATGACATTTCAAAGATAATTGCTATTGGCGGAGATCTCTCAGTCCACTCCTTGATTATTCTAGGATGCATTTCATCAGGCCCTGGTGATTCAAAGACCTCTAACTTGTCTAAGTAATTTTTAACTTGTTCTTTCCCTATTTTAGCCTCAGATTCTACCTCCTTTTCATCGGCGTTCACTGTTAGACGTCCAATCACTATGAAATTTTTTAGTGAAAACTGAAATAAAAAAGTAATTTAGTACTTCTGCCATTTCCAAATGGTCTGTTACTGTTCCCCCCTACCCCTGCATAAAGTAACGGGCCTACCCTGTCTTTGGTCTTCCCCTTCTGATGTATTTGTAAAATGTTTTCTTCTTATCCTTTGTCTCTAGATAGTTTAATCTCATTTTGTATCGTGGCCTTTCTAATTCAAACTGACTGTTAATGATGGAGCACTTCCTTCACCTTACTTTGGTGACCAGGTCAGGAGAACATCAGTCTTCTGAGGGTGTCTAGTGCCCTTTCAACCTTGGTGCAATACTTCCCCATCCCCCAGAAAAGGTAAAATCTGAAACCTCCTCTAAAGGTCCCTAGAAGAGGAGCTGTAACGCACCCATTAAGGAGTCCATCTCAAAATGACCTTGCTCACCAGCCGGTCACCAGCCTCAGAGACTGCAGCCTCAAGGCTTGGTACCACAGAGATGAAGGGCTTCTCCATTACAGGCAAGGTAGGAAAATCCTTTGCCATTAAAAGTATACATGGCTTTGAGAAGGCTTCAGTACCATTTAGCGGAGGTGGCCAGAGCAAACATAGAAGTCCCAGTTACCCCTATTGGGTTCTTCAGTGCTGTGTAAAATTAAGCCTTCATCTACATCAGCATTGTCTGTAAAGTCCTTGAAACCCTTGGCAATGTCCTGGAGGGACAAGCATACTGCTCAGTCAGTACTACAGCCTCACTTGGTACTGCAACTTATCAGTGAGTGTTGATCCAGTGTCTCCATTGTTTGTAGGTTTCTCAGTACCAAGAAACACTCAATCACTGGACTCTGTATATCTCCGGTACTGCCTGATTCACCTGCCTTTTCAGTCAGAGCTCGTCCATTAGAGGAGGAAGAGGAGTAACATCTATCTCTGTCCAGGGTTCTCCTGCATATCCACATAGGAACCCCCTTTCTTGAAGAGACAGAGGATTTCCAGGGAGCTGATTGTTCTTGACAAAAACAATCCTGGATGCTATCGTCCTCCCACATATGGTCCTCCTTGGCCATGTTGGGATGCCTGGCTATTTTATCACCAACAGTTGTCCAGGGCTATGACCCCATCCCATTGAGATGGTAGGGAAACTAAAACTTCTCTTCCCCAGTGCACCGCTCAACAGGAGGAAACAATTTAGGATTAGAAGGTGATGGAAATCAAAGAAGTTACTCCTCAGACAACCCCTCAGTCTCCTCACCAGATGAAGCACTAATGCCGCCTCCTCTCTTTTAGGGAATTTCAAGACCTCATTAAATGGGCGGTAGACTCCCTACAGATATCTCCTGAGAGAGTCAAAGAATCACAACACTAGTTGCTAGATATTCTTCATTCTGCGATATCATCCAGAATTGCCATTCCTCTCAGTGAGGCTCTGCTGGAACGTATAAAAGCCATTTGGCAAACCCTGGCCACAGTAACACCTACATGTTAGAGAGGTGATAAAAAGTATTGTGTGTCCACCAACTAGTCTATTTTTTCCACCCTCCACCCAACTCTCTGATAGTTGATGCAATGAATGAATGGGATAAACAGCATCGGTATAAGTCTGTCCCATACGATAGAGACCTTCCAGGAAGGAAATCTTTTTTATTTGAAGCCCTACAATTCTACATCAAGACGTACCAGGCATTGATGGCCAAATATAACTTCACAAATTATGTAAAATTTCGTTGTTTTATTCAACATCTTTCTTCTGACTAAAGTGAACCATTTCAGGTGACCATTGCTGAGGGACAGTTACTGGCCAGGACATCCCTCCAGGTGGCTCTGGATGCTGAAAATACCATCACCTGCTCTTTCTCCATGGTGGTAGTGATGCACAGGTCATCCTGGTTACTGTTGTTGTTTTTTTCCAGAGAAGTCCAGAACATGATAGAGGATCTTCCTTTTGATGGACTGAAGTTGTCTGTGTAGAACACTGATGAGTATTGTATCCTCTTGAAGACTTCAGGGTCACATTAATGTTCATTTGGCATCTATACTTCTGTGGACAAAAGAAAATTCAATAGATTACAAATGGCCCACAGATTCCACCCGATTCAATTCTGAGTTTCAGAAACCAATGGAACCTCCAGGAAAGAGACATAGGTTCCAGAGAGAGAGTTCCACTAACCCACCCAATGCAAGTTTGCAGCAGACTTTTTTGTCTTTGAAGTGCCCATTTTGATGGACTGGTTAAGGGTTTGGCCCTCTCTTTTTAGCTTGATAGCTGCAACTGTTTGCCTGCCTCCCCCCATTTCCGGTAAGCATGGGAGTGTATCAATTTGGACAAATGAATGCTGGAGATAATACCATTGGACTACACCATCTATTTTACCTCTCTCCCTCATCCCCCTTTCTGACCCCTCTTCATGGTCCCCTCTCATGAGCTCTTGCTAAGCCAGGAAATAAACTCTCTTCTTCGTAATGGAGCAATAGAGTCTGTCCCTGATCAGCACAAGGGAAGGGGCTTCTACTCCAGGTACTTCCTCATGCCAAAGGAAAATGGAGATTGGAGATCAATCTTGGATTTAAGACTCCTAAACAAATGCGTGAGTTCTCAAAAGCTCAGGGTGGTGACTCTGACAACTATAATTCCTGCTCTAAGTTCAGCGAATTGGTTTTCAGGCCTTGACCTTCAAGATGAATACTTTCACATAGCAATACACCTGTGATTAGTGGCTGTGTTGTCAGGTGACCGTAATATTCCTGTACCTTGATGACTGGTTGTTCAAGGGTCAGTCATACCAAGAGGTGTTGGCTGCCACGCAGGGCACTTTCTCTGTTCTTGGTTTTGGGTCTTCAGTTGGAATGTAGGAAAGTACTAACTCCCATACAGAACATACAACTTATAGAGGCATCCTTGGTTTCCTTGGCATCCAAGGCCTTCCTTCCTATGGATAGATTCATGACACTGTCTGACCTTGTCAGAACTATTCAAGGGATCCCTCAGACTTCAGTCAGAAACTGTATTCAGCTTCTGTGTCACATGACGGCTTGCACCTTTGTGACAGAATATGCAAGATTGTGCTTTTGCTGTTTCCAGAATGACTCAGCTCAGTTTACTCAACAAATAGAGACAGCCTAGATGAATAGGTGTCAATTCCTTGACAAATGAAGCACTCCCTAGATTGATTGAAGGATCATCGCAGTGTACGGGTGGGAGTTCCCTCCCTTCAACCAATGACAATGGTAACCATAAACCATGGATGCATCTCTGTTAGGATGGGAAGTGTTAGGATGGGAGGCTCTTATGTCACAGGGCAGATGGTCACCCTAAGAATCCACCCTCCACGTCAATCTGTTGGCACTCAGAGCAGTCAGAAATGCCTGCTTCCATTTTCTGCCTCATCAGACACATCTATCAAAGTCATGACTTGCATGTTTTATATCAATTGGCAGAGAGGAGCAAGATCCCCTTCTCTCTGTGCCGAAGTAATAAGGTTACGGAATTGGTGCACACAAAAAACACATAAGAATATTGACACTGTCTCTCCCAGGCAGGCAAAATGTCAACCACTGCTCTCAGCAGGTGTTTTTCTCAGGAATATGAATGGAAGTTGTACTACCAGATTCTTGTTGGCATATGTCAAACTTGGGGATTCCCAGAGGAAGACCTCTTCTCCACTGCTACAAACAGAAAATACCATTTATTCTGTTGAAGGGAATGTGGGAGTTAAATCACAATTACTTTGGGGATGCCTTTTAGGGTCCCTGTCTCCTGCCAGGTCCAGATCTCTACACCCAGCTTCTATAATGACAGGTTTCAGAGTAACAGCCGTGTTAGTCTGTATTCGCAAAAAGAAAAGGAGTACTTGTGGCACCTTAGAGACTAACCAATCTATTTGAGCATGAGCTTTCGTGAGCTACAGCTCACTTCATCGGATGCATACCGTGGAAACTGCAGCAGACATTATATACACACAGAGATCATGAAACAATACCTACTCCCACCCCACTGTCCTGCTGGTAATAGCTTATCTAAAGTGATCATCAAGTTGGGCCATTTCCAGCACAAATCCAGGTTTTCTCACCCTCCCCCCCCCCCACACACAAACTCACTCTGATCTCTGTGTGTATATAATGTCTGCTGCAGTTTCCATGGTATGCATCCGATGAAGTGAGCTGTAGCTCACGAAAGCTCATGCTCAAATAAATTGGTTAGTCTCTAAGGTGCCACAAGTACTCCTTTTCTTTTTACCCAGCTTCTGGTTTGTTTCCTTGCTCAGTCCCAGTTTCCATCTCTCCCTGTGATGGGCTGGATCACAGAAACCCCCGTGGGGCTGCCAATTGATGTACCAAGACTACTTCTGCCCCTGCTTTCCCTGCCCTCCCAGCTTGGGACTTCAGTGCCTACCTGCTTTGAGCCAGACCTGCTAGCCTGCTGCAAACCCAGACCCAGGTCTGAACCGCATCCCCTAACAGCTGTAAGCTTAATTGAAAGCAGTTTAAGAAGTGTTCCTGTCTTTAACACTCAGATGCTCAATTTCCAGTGGGGTCCAAACCCCAAATAAATCTGTTTGACCCTGTATGAAGCTTATCTAGGATAAACTCATAAATTGTTCACCCTCTATAACACTGATAGAGAGAGATGCAAAGCTGTTTGGCTCTGCCCCTCCCCCCAGGTATTAATACATACACTGGGTTAATTAATAAGTAGAAAGTGATTTTATTAAATACAGAAAGTAGGATTTCATAGAATCATAGAATATCAGGGTTGGAAGGGACCCCAGAAGGTCATCTAGTCCAACCCCCTGCTCGAAGCAGGACCAATTCCCAGTTAAATCATCCCAGCCAGGGCTTTGTCAAGCCTGACCTTAAAAACCTCTAAGGAAGGAGATTCTACCACCTCCCTAGGTAACGCATTCCAGTGTTTCACCACCCTCTTAGTGAAAAAGTTTTTCCTAATATCCAATCTAAACCTCCCCCACTGCAACTTGAGACCATTACTCCTTGTTCTGTCATCTGCTACCATTGAGAACAGTCTGGAGCCATCCTCTTTGGAACCCCCTTTCAGGTAGTTGAAAGCAGCTATCAAATCCCCTCTCATCCTTCTCTTCTGCAGGCTAAACAATCCCAGCTCCCTCAGCCTCTCCTCATAAGTCATGTGTTCTAGACCCCTAATCATTTTTGTTGCCCTTCGCTTTACTCTCTCCAATTTATCCACATCCTTCTTGTAGTGTGGGGCCCAAAACTGGACACAGTACTCCAGATGAGGCCTCACCAATGTTGAATAGAGGGGAATGATCACGTCCCTCGATCTGCTCTCTATGCCCCTACTTATACATCCCAAAATGCCATTGGCCTTCTTGGCAACAAGGGCACACTGCTGACTCATATCCAGCTTCTCGTCCACTGTCACCCCTAGGTCCTTTTCCGCAGAACTGCTGCCTAGCCATTCGGTCCCTAGTCTGTAGCTGTGCATTGGGTTCTTCCGTCCTAAGTGCAGGACCCTGCACTTATCCTTATTGAACCTCCTCAGATTTCTTTTGGCCCAATCCTCCAATTTGTCTAGGTCCTTCTGTATCCTATCCCTCCCCTCCAGCGTATCTAAGTGGGTCCAAGTAGTAACAGACAGAACAAAGTGAATTACTGGCAAAATAAAATAGAACATGCAAGTCTATGTCTAATACAGTAAGAAAACTGAATACAGCTAAAACCTCACCCTCAGAGGAGTTCCAGTAAGCTTCTTTTTACAGCCTAGTCCTCCTCCTAGTCTGGTTCCAGCAATCACTCACGCCCCGGGTAGTTACTGTCCTTTGTTCCAGTTTCTTTCAGGTATCCTTTGGGGTGGAGAGGCTATCTCTTGAGCTGAAGACAAAGTGGAGGGATCACCCAGGGGTTTAAATAGACTTTCTCTTGTGGGTGGATACCTCTCCCTCCCCCTTTGCAGAATTCCAGCTACAAGATGGAGTTTTGGAGTCATGTGGGCAAGTCACAAGTCCATACATGACTCAGAACTTACAGGTAGCAGCCATGGTTCACATACTACCTTGAACGTCCTTATGTAGACTTCTTATGTGGATTGGAGCCTTCCAAGATCCATTGTCCGTTAAGTGCTTCTTGATTGGGCACTTAATTTGCATGTTCCTTTCTCAAGATGCTGACCAAATGCTTTACTAAGGCTACTTAAAAATCAAGCAAGTGCACAGCCAATATTCATAACTTCAAATACAAAAATGATACATGCATACAAATAGGATGAATAGATTCAGTAGATCATAACCTTTACAGAGATATGTTATGTGGCATATGTAGTATAAAACATACTCCAGTTATGTCATATATACATTCATAAGCATATTTCCATAAAACCTTATGGGGTGCAGTGTCATACCCCTAGTCAGCCATCAGCCCCAGTTTTCCCTTCCCTGCCGCCCAGGCTGCTTGTCCCAATCCGCTACCTTGCAGGTCAGTCTCTTTCTTCTCTGCAGTCGAATTAGGCAGCTTTTTTTTTTTGTCCACATTGCGTAGGCCCAGAAGGGATGCATTGAGAGTACAGGAAAGAGAGTTGCCTTGCTTTCAGTTCAGGTGCCCAGGTCTGGACCTGACACTGCCTGCTCAGCCAAGAGCTGCTACTACAGGGAATGTCCTACTCAGCCCTGAGCTGGAGCACGCCCAGTGCAGATGTGATCTATGGCAAATGTAGCTGCTAAAATGTATGAGGTCTTTACTGAACTTGGATTAACTGCAATTTTTCAGAGGTTTTTAACTTAACCAGATTTAGACAGATTTTCACAGGAATAGCAAAAGGCATATCCCAGACATAAAGGCGACCTCCTGCCAAATTAAAACCTGCTCCAAAGCATGGGGGTATAAAGCTTTGCAAAAACAGGGTTGTCAGATTTGTTTAACGTGCGCAAAACCATGCATTTCCCCCCGTCTTCAGAAATGGATGAACTGATTTGGCTGAAATTTTCCAAAAAAATTAAGTTTGAGACAGACACCAGGTATGGAAAATTTAAGCCAGAACAGTTAAAGTTTGGCAAAGTTATAAGAAACTGAAAACAGGGTTTTTATAATAAGAAGTATTGGTCAACCTTAACAATACGTAACGCTACAACCTCAGCTGTAATTGATTTTATTCTGCCACCCATCGCTATAGTTCCTGTGTGTCTTAAGTGTAAAATCAATTAGTGTTAGCAAAGTTTCTAGTGGACTTTGTTGAGACTCTGGCTCTTCTCCCACTGAGATGTAAAAATTCTGCTTGTGGTAGGGTTATTTGATTGATTGGTTTTTATTATTAGCTTTGGGTCTTCTTGTATTTGTTAATTTTTGTTCTTGAATTTTAGCTTGTTTGTTGTATTTATTTGGCAAATATTTATTTATATAATATTTAGGTAGATGGGAAGTATCAGTGTTGAATGTTGTTTTTGTTAAGTGGAAGAGGTTTGCCAAATAGAAATGTTTTGGAATATTTCCTAAAGATGATGTGACAGGGTCAGGCCAGATGGCTACAGGAGAGTGGTGGAAGGCAGGTATATTAGTCCCAGGATAAGCAGGTCCCTTTTCCTTTGGTAACTGAACAGAGGTTACTCTAGGTTAATTAGGACAATCAAGGACCAACCAAGGGCCTGCCAGAACCTGTGAAAAGCCTCCCCTCTAGCCAGAAAGGGGCATGCGATAGAAGTTGTCCTTGTTGTTGAGGAACTAGTAAAGTTACCTAGTGAGCTGGAAGTGAAAGACGATATTTTTAGACAATGAAGCTAGGTACTCACCCAAATTTACTGAGGAGTCAAAGAGAAACTTGATGCTTCGCACCATATTGACAAATGGGAGCTGTATGCATTCAGTGGAAAGTGGGGACAGTGTCACAGCTAGTTCTTCAAAATGTTATCTTCTCCTAACCAGCATCATTCTGTTTTGACTGGGTTGAGTTTGAGCCAGCTGATCTTCATCTGAGAGCTGATCTTCTGTAGGCATTCTGACATCTTCATAGTGGTAGTGGTTGCATCAATGAAGAAAGAAATGTATCGTTGAATGTCACTTGCAAAACACTGGCATCTAAGCCTGCAGTGTCTCCCTATCATTCCTAGTTGTCTCATGCAGGGCATATTTTCTAATATTTCATTTTTAATGGTCAATCTAAATTTTCCTTATTTTAATTTCTTTATATCTATTTATACACCATTGCTGCTATAACCCATACTTTTTCTTTAGAGTTTGCACCCTTCATATCATGTGCACAGCTTTTGTATAACCTACTTCTTAGTTCTTTGGTGAAGTTGTACGTTTTGTGCGAGATTTGCTTGTGGAGCACAGGGGTGAAATTTGTTCTCCCTGATCCCGTGTGGAAATCTACACTCAAGAAGGGATTCCACTGTTATCTGTCTCCCAGGGGTTCTGCTGTGAAAAGACAAGTCCTCCACAGGAGCTGGTTCCAGCCTCTCCAGTGTCAGCCAACCTACTATTATGGCAACGATGGCGAGTTCTGTTCCTCCCCACAGTGGTGTTGGTGTGGGGGAGAGGGGGAGGGAGATGAGATATTGTGACCCTTGCTGCAGTTGGAGTTGCTGCTACCAGGTTTCTGTACGTTTGTGCCAGTAGAGTACCACAGTTGAACTTGGTTCACTGAGAGTACATTTAAGGAGTTACATATTCAAAAGCATCTTAGTAACTTAGGAGCATTTAGTCCTGTTTTCAAAGAGAATTGGGCTCCCGGGTGCCTAAGTCGCTGCACAAATAGGATTATGCTCCCATGTCACTTACATGCTTTTGAAAATGTTAACCAAGAGTGTCTTGATAACTTTAGTAACTTTCCCCACTGCATTACCTCAGCTTCATTCCATTGTAAAAGTAGAATAACAGCAGTGAATCAGGTTCCTTAACTTTGACTCTTCTGAGTTTGTGTTTAAAATCTAAAGCTTCATATTGCATAAACAGAACTTTTTTGTTGAATAACATGGTGAGTTTGAAGTCATCTAAAGACCTTTCAGGGTTTCATCTTCTCATATCATATTTTCTGTCAACATTCCTATTCCAGTCTTTGTGACATACTAGAAGTTTGATTAGAGTTTTTCATTTTGTTTCTTTCCCAGCTTTTGTTTAGTTTAACATCACTATTTAGGGTCAGTATTTGCTTCAAAAGTTTGTGCTTAAATAGTCTGCATATATTTGTATTGTTATTCCTTTAGTATGACCGATTTTTAGGGTCATTAAAAAGCCCCATTTAGCTAGTGTCTTAGTGATAGTTGGTCAGCCCTGAACGTTAAGGTTTACAAAGTAATTATTTGAAATTTATATAAATAGTAGGACTGGTTGAAATTCTTCTGATGAAAACTGAATGCCCGAAAACCAAATTATTTTGATTTGAAAATGCTGCCACAGTGCCTCATGGGTTTGGATTTTGGTTGCCTCATCCCTATCCTCCTCTATGTGCTGGGTTCACTGGCTAGACTACATGTCTCGTGATGGACTGTCTCCTTTTTCCAAGACGGGAGATATTGGTGTATCATGGGTGATGTAATCTGACTAGAGAGCCTGGCCCTGAGAGAGGATCCACATTGACTACCATGAAGCATATATGCATAGTAAAAGACTGTCCCTGCCCAGACAAGGCAGACAGAGGATGGAAAGAAGGACGTTGGGGTGCAGAGAAATTAAGTAACAAAATGAAGGTCATATGGAACTCTGTGCTCGGAACTGAATCCTTATTTCCTGGGTCTTGGGGTATGTCTACAGTGTACAATTATTTTGAAATTATTCTGTTAAAATTTTCGGAAGCGATTTTATACATTTGGTCTTGTGTGACCCCACTAAAGTGCGTGAATTTGGCAGTGTGTGTCCACAGTACCGAGGCTAGCATCGAATGTTGGAGCGGTACATTGTGGGTAGCTATCCCACAGTTCCCACAGTCCCCGCTGTCCATTGGAATTCTGGGTTAAGCTCCCAGTGCATGATGGGGCAAAAACATTCTCATGGGTGTTTCTGGGTGTGTGTTGTCAGTCGCTCCTCCCTCTGAAAGGTGAAAGGTACGGCAGAGAATCATTTTGCACCTTTTTGGCGTGCAGACGCCATAGTGCTTTCAGCAGATGGTGCGATACGGTGCACCGCTTCTCTCTTGGTACTATGAATCCACCTCGCATTTCCTCTCATCTTTTTTACGTAATCTCTATAAGTATCTACTCTTTCTCTTCCTCATCGACCGCTTCCACTGCCAACTCTGCTCGGCCATCGTGAACCGAGCAGCACAGCTTCCGCCGCAACTCTGCTCTCCGGCTCTTGCCATGCTACCAAGCTTCTCCATGTTGTCTGTCTTGGGTTCCCGCCTCCATGAAAGCTATAGAAGACCACCATTTTCTGCCTTTTTTCGGCTATCGTGAACTGAACAGCACCTCTTCCACTGCCACTCTGCTCTCCTACGTTTCACGCCCTTTCTCCAGGATTACCGGTGCAGGCGCCATAGCACAGCAAGTATGAAGCCCGCTCAGATCTCCACTGCAGTTTAGACCATTGTAAATACCTCACACATTATCCAGCAGTATGTGCAGTACCTGCAAAACCAGGCGAGGAAGCGACGACAGTGCGATTACTATACTGATGAGGATGTGTACACAGACATTACTAGAAGCACGGCATGTGGCGACTGGGCGATCATGCTGGCGTTGGGCCAGGTTCATGCCGTGGAACACCAATTCTGGGCCTGGGAAACAAGCACAGACTGGTGGGACCGCATAGTGTTGCAGGTATGGGATGGTTCCAAGTGGCTGCGAAACTTTCGTATACATAGGGCTACTTTCATGGAACTTTGTGACTTGCTGTCCCCTGTCCTGAAGCTCAAAGACACCAAAATGAGAGCAGCCCTCACAGTTGAGAAGCGACTGGCCATAGCCCTGTGGAAGCTTGCAATGCCTGACAGCTACCAGTCAGTCAGGAATCAGTTTGGAGTGGGCAATTCTACTGTGGGGGCTGCTGTGCTGCAAGTAGCCAATGCAGTCATTGACCAGCTACTATCAAGGGCAGTGACTTTGGGAAATGTGCAGACCATTGTGGATGGCTTTAATGCACTGGGGTTCCCTAACTGTGGCGGGGCGATAGACGGAACGCATATCCCTATCTTGGCCCTGGAACACCGGGGCGGCCAGTACGTAAACTGCAAGGGGTACTTCTCCATGGTGCTGCAAGCACTGGTGGATCACAAGGGACGTTTCACCGACATCAATGTGGGATGACTGGGAAAGGTGCATGACGCTCGCATCTTCAGGAATTCTGGTCTGTTTGAACAGCTACAGGAAGGGACTTACTTCCCAGACCAGAAAATTACTGGGGATGTTGAAATGCCTATAGTTATCCTCGGGGACCCAACCTACCCTTTAATGCCATGGCTCATGAAGCCGTACACAGGCACCCTGGACAGTAGTAAGGATCAGTTCGGCTATAGGCTGAGCAAGTGCAGAATGATGGTAGAATGTGCTTTTGGACATTTGAAAGCACGCTGGTGCAGTTTACTGACTCGGTTAGATCTGAGCACAACCAATATTCCACTTGTAATTGCTGCTTGTTGTGTGCTCCACAATATCTGTGAGAGTAAGGGGGAGATGTTTATGGTGGGATGTGAAGTTGAGGCAACTCGCCTGGTGGCCAGTTTCGCACAGCCAGACACCAGGGCGATTAAAAGGGCACAGCAGGGCGTGCTGCACATGAAAAGCTTTGAAAAACAGTTTCATGATTGGCCAGGGTACGGTGTGACAGCTGTGTTTGTTTCTCTTGAAGTTACCCACCCCCTATATATATGAAAAGAAATAAAGTCACAATTGTTTAAAAGCCGTTCTTTATTATTTGTTGCACGACACATTGAGAGAAATGTCAAATCTATAGAAGGTAGACGGGGGGTGGGGGGGGAATTGGGTTATGGAGGTGGAGGAGGAGGGAAGGACAAGTCCAGAAACCAAATCAAAATTTCGGATATGCCAGCTTTCTGCTGCTTGTGAAATCCTTTGGGGTTGAGTGTGTGGGTCCCCGTAGCCTCTCTGCTCCATGTTCTTGGGTGTCTGGGTGAGGAGGCTATGGAACTTGAGGAGAAGGGAGGGCGGCTGCAGCGGCAGTCTGTGGTCTTGCTGCCTTTCCTGATTAGATCCACCATACAGCGGAGCATGTCCGTTTGCTCCCTCATGAGCTTGACCATAGCATCCTGCCTGCTCTCGTGTTCATTTAACGCTTTACGGGACTTCGCAATTGTTTGCCTCCACGCATTCAGCTGGTCCCTATCAGTGCGGGCGTGAACATGTCGTCCTGAGTTCGTTTTTTCTGCCTTCTAATATGGATCAGCCTCTGACGGAGTTGATAGGGGCCATGTTGAAACATTTGCACCTGCGGGAGGAGAAAAAGGGAGGGTAGTATTTTAAAAGATACATTTTAGAGAACAAAGGGGACACTTTCTCAGTGAAACAGGCAATTCATAGTACACAGCAAATGTTCTTTCTGTACAAGGTCGCATTTTGACTCTTCTACTGAAGTGCCTGCCACTTTGGTGTGAGTAAGCCATCACACGTGGCCAGGCAACAGAATTCAGCTTGCAGGCAGCCATGGTAAGCCCTATGGGCACGTGGGGTTCTGCTTTTTCCGCATTCATTTCAATGCTTTCAAACTACAGGGTTTCCTTTTCCATAGCAAGCAATGTCTGGCGGGTTTGCCATAGAAAAGGAGGGGCCTGCAGGCTCTCTGGGATGATTGCTTCATACAACCCCCTCTCCTCCCCTCCCCGCACCCACTACGTGGCTCCAATGAGACTCTGAGCAGGGATGAGCCCTTTAAACTAAACATGAACAGCCCAGCGCAGCTGGGTTTTCCCCCACCCCACACCGCATGGCTCTGATCAGGCTCTCACTCGCCAGAAGTGCCTTCTCCAGGGTCATGGCCCGGGAGGACGCCTTGGGAGTCGGGGGAGGCTATTGGCTTCAGCGTTAAGACTAGTTCCTGGCTAGGAGGGAAAACAGATTCCCCACTTGCCATCTGTGCACTGTCGTCGGCCTCCTCCTCCAATAACTCATACTTCTCGCTCCATGCAACTCCCCCCTTGCAAGTGTCACCAGACAGTGGTGGGGTAGTAGTGGCGTCACCCCCCATAACTGCATGCAGCTCACGGTAGAAGCAGCATGTATGGGGCTGTGACCCAGAGTGCCCGTTTGCCTCCCTGGCTTTTTGGTACGCTTGCCTGAGCTCCTTAATTTTTGTATGACACTGCTCTGTGTCCCTGGAGTAGCTTCTTTCCGTCATGGCCCTGGAGACTTTAGCGTATGTATTTGCGTTTCTTTTTTTGGAACGTAGTTCTGCCATAACAGATTTGTCTCCCCAACATGCAATGAGATCCAGGACCTCCTATTTGGACCATGCTGGAGCTCGTCTGTGAATCTGGGACTGCATGGTCTCTTGTGATGGTGGACTGTGCTGATGGTCACCTGTGCTGATGGTGACCCAACAGGAAATGAAATTCAAAAGTTCCTGGGGCTTTTACTGCCTACATGGCTAGTGCATCGGAGTTGAGAGTGTTGTCCAGAGCGGTCACAAGGGAGCATTCTGGGATAGCTCCCGGAGGCCAATAACGTTGAATTGCATCCACAGTACCTGTAACCCGGAACTGTGATCTCGATTTTAGCGCTACTCCACTTGCCAAGGTGGAGTACAGAAATCAGATTAAAGAGCCCTTTAAATAGAAAAAAATGGTTTGGTCGTGTGAATGGAATTGGTTTTATTTGGAATTAACTCAGCTAATTCCGAAATAACCGCGTACTGCAGACCAGGCCTTAGTCCAGTGCCTTAACCTCAGTGCCATCCTTAATTTAATTAAATTTAAGTCTTGGGCTAAGAGAGAGACGTTGGGGATTTTTGAGATGTAACAGTATTGATGCACAATGTTCTTTCTTTTATAGAAAAGAGAACATTAAATGCATCTTATGGCATTTTAAAAGGACTATTAAAACTGATTTTGATTAAAGAAGTACTTGAAGTTTCTAGAGTTTTCTAAGACACTTCTTTGGAGAAAAAAGATGCTCAATTTCTAGAAGTTGAGAAAAATTATTCAATTTTTTCCAGGGAAACTTGTGGTACAGAAGTTCATGGATCATGACATGTACCTAGACAAATTGGAGGATTGGGCCAAAAGAAATCTGAGGAGGTTCAATAAGGATAAGTGCAGGGTCCTGCACTTAGGATGGAAGAATCCAATGCACCACTACAGACTAGGGACTGAATGGCTAGGCAGCAGTTCTGCGGAAAAGGACCTAGGGGTGACAGTGGACGAGAAGCTGGATATGAGTCAGCAGTGTGCCCTTGTTGCCAAGAAGGCCAATGGCATTTTGGGATGTATAAGTAGGGGCATAGCGAGCAGATCGAGGGACGTGATCGTTCCCCTCTATTCGACATTGGTGAGGCCTCATCTGGAGTACTGTGTCCAGTTTTGGGCCCCACACTACAAGAAGGATGTGGATAAATTGGAGAGAGTCCAGCGAAGGGCAACAAAAATGATTAGGGGTCTAGAACACATGACTTATGAGGAGAGGCTGAGGGAGCTGGGATTGTTTAGCCTGCAGAAGAGAAGAATGAGGGGGGATTTGATAGCTGCTTTCAACTACCTGAAAGGGGGTTCCAAAGAGGATGGCTCTAGACTGTTCTCAATGGTAGCAGATGACAGAACGAGGAGTAATGGTCTCAAGTTGCAGTGGGGGAGGTTTAGATTGGATATTAGGAAAAACTTTTTCACTAAGAGGGTGGTGAAACACTGGAATGTGTTACCTAGGGAGGTGGTAGAATCTCCGTCCTTAGAGGTTTTTAAGGTCAGGCTTGACAAAGCCCTGGCTGGGATGATTTAACTGGGAATTGGTCCTGCTTCGAGCAGGGGGTTGGACTAGATGACCTTCAGGGGTCCCTTCCAACCCTGATATTCTATGAGTAATATTAACTTTACAAAGGGATAAGAGTGTTTAAATGTAATATCTAGGCTTTTTTGAGTTGCTTAGGATTAGACTAGGAAACTGCTTTCCATTCTCAATGGATGACTTTTTTTTTAGTCTCGCTAACCCTGGTTATCCAAGTGACAGTGAGATGGATCAGATTCTTAAATAGAACTGAAAGTGGAGCAATTTGTTTGCAGATGATTATCTATAATTTTTATAAGATTGGATACTCTGAAATGGTCTGAACATTTGTAATGACCTAATAAGTACAATAGTGTACTGCAAGTGAAATAGTAGTATTCAAAAGGTATTGGAGACTAAAGATAAAGCTATATTTTTTTAATACTTATATATGAACGGTTACTGAGTATTGGTTTCCCATTAGTTTTGTATCCAGCCTTTCTTCACACTTTGACTTCATTCTTTACGGCAGATCTTTTAAGTATTTTTTTCAACTCCATGTTCTTAACTAAAGGATTTATGTCTTTTTGGAGACTAGCATCATATATTTCAGAATTCTGCTTCTACTGATAAATGGGGTGTCTGCAGTGATGTTGCGTGTTTAGGGGAACTCCAGTTGAGCTGTAAGGAAATTCATAAATAACAGCTAAAATGTGCCCTGATTGTGCAAAGCATTCTAAATTTGCATTTTTCTTCACTGATATATAGCTGAGTACCATTTGCACCACATAATGAAAAATATGCTAATTTTATCTTTCACTTCTGTATTGTACTGTTGTTTAGAGTTGGATAGTTATAGATCCATTTTTGCAATAACTACTTAGCCATGACCCCTCTTTCTGACATGCTTCCCATCACATTTGAATTCTCAAAGCTAAATTAAACTTAAAGTAAATTAAATTAATAGAGGAATTCTGGGAAACATTTAAGAAGTTTCAAGGATGGTGACAGTACATAATGTAGGATCCTCAGAACCTGTTTTCTGTTTGTAAAAAGTGGTTCACAACTCTGTTGCTGTAAAAATATTTGTCTTGTAAATCATTCATTTGAAAGCAAATTGATCTTGTTCAGAAAGGAATGAATTAAATAGTAGTTTTCACAGAGAATGTTAAGGTTATTGTAATTCTAATAATATGAAGTTTCTTTGTTAGCAAATTGAAAAAAAATAGAGCATTTTATTTTGGTCTCCAACATCTAATTTATTGTAGCAGCCTGAAGACGTATTTTATTGCTTCATTTTTTTGAATTATAAGGGATTAGCCTTTTACATTTTTTTTGTAGTAAACAAAGTGAACTGTCCTGACCCAAGTTATTTTGTATGGAAGATTCAATGTGAATTTCAAAATATTTTTGAGATATTCTTAAGGAAATTCCTAAACTCAGTGGATCAGGAATATTGTCCTATTAGATTGTCTAATCAAGGATTTTTTTTAGTTACTATGGATCCTTCTTTATCTCAAGATCATGCTTTGGAATCCATGACTGATTGTAGGATGTAACATTAATGCTTTGAGATTTAACGTGTAGTGTTGTTGTAGCTGTATTCGTCCCATGATATTAGAGAGACAAAGTGTGTGAGGTAGTGTCTTTTATTGGACCAACTTCTGTTGGTGAAAGAGAGAAGCTTTTGAGCTTACACAGAGTTCTTCTTCAGATCTGGGAAACTTCCCCAGAATGTCACAGTTAAATACAAGATGGAACAGATTGTTTAAACTTTAGCATAAGTGGTTAACACATATTTCAAGGGACCATTCAAAGTGAAGTTAACCCCCTCCAGTGAGGGAGGAGGGTGGGGGGAGGGGAAGCTGCTGAGGGGGGCTGTTAGTGGGTTATAGATTATTGTAATAATCCATAAATCCAGGGTCTATTCAATCCATGATTTTTAGTTTCTAGCAAATTTATGAAATTAAGTTCCCAGGCTCTGATTTTGAAAGGGTTGTGAGGTTTCCTTTGAGGATGAGGACTGATAGGTTAGATATAGTATAATCACCTTGTGAAAAATGTTCACCTACAGGTGATGTGGTGTTTTTTTATCTTATCGTTTTCCTGTGTGAGTTCATTTGAGAGTGTAGTTATTGTCTGGTTTCACCGATACAGTTGCTATTGGGGCATTTAGTGCATTGGATGAGGTACACCACATGTTGTGATAGGCATGTGTAGGATCCATGGATCTTGAAAGGTGTGTTGTGGGGAGTGTTCATCCTTGTAGCAGTGAATAATATATCTGCAGGTTTGCATCTGTTCTGGCCCGAAAGCGGTGCCAGACTCAGCCAGAACAGATGCAAAACCTGCACAATACGTTCAAAAGATGAGTCTGGGAGCTTAAATTCATAAATTTGCCAGACTTTGCATAACTTTGCAATGCATCATTTGCTGCGGAGTTTTGTCTGCTGAATCAATGAAACCACGCCAACTGCAGTGACATCTCAAAATTACACATCCTGAGCATAAAAATTAAAAAGTGGATTTTTTCAAATGCAGAGAAGAAGCAACAAAGAAAGCCAGGCTTGATGCAGATAGAAATTTTTGACTGTAAATGTCCTCAGCTGTGGAGGCCCCTATGAATTGCCTGTACAAAATGTCACATATGATAGGTGAGGAGCTTGTTCTACCAGCATGCAAAGATATTGTGTTGCTTATACTTGGCAATGATATTGCCAAAAAGCTGAATATACTTTCTATGTCAAATAATACTGTGAAACACAGAATATGTGAAAATATGTCTGAAAATATCAAAAAACAAGTTTTGCGCGAAATTACACATTCTGCATTTTGTTTGTTGATGGAAACTACTGATGTTACTAACTGTGCACAACTGATAGTGTCCGTACGGTATGTTAATGCCGGGGACCTTTAGGATGAGTTCTTATTCTGTGAATGTGAAGAGATGGTGGAATTTTTCCTGCAAAAAGAGAAACGAGTTGAATAAATGTTCACTGACAAGAAATGGCTTCTCTGCTTGACATACCTAGTTCATATCTTTGATAGCCTTAATGACCTCAATCTGTCGCTTCAGGAAAAACATTCAGCATTAATAGACCTGTTGACGTGATCAATGATGATGAAGTGAAAGCAAAATTCACACAGCTGCCTCCAAACCAGTTCTGGTGCGAGTTGATATTTCAGAGTTGGTATCTGAAATGGCCTTGAGAGTTCTTCTGCCATTTTCCATTACCTATGAATGCAAGAGTGGATTCTTCAGCCTTCTCATGATCAAGATGAACTCTCAAAACCGGCTTGATGTGAAGGACGACATCAGATGCGCCCTTCCTAAAACAATGCCAAGACTAAAACTTCATGTCAAATAAATAGCATCATCCATCTCACTGATTTTTGGCTGCTTCTGGTAATTAATTGATGTCAGTATTAAAATTCTACTTAACTTTTCTACTTACAACAATAATTTGATAAAAATGTGTTTTAGTCTTAATTTAAAAGCAGTGAGAAAAGGTAAATTAATTTTAAGCAATAAGGTTTAAATTTAGCATTTAGCATAGTGTTAAATATGAAAATGTGTTTTTAATTTCTAAGTGGGGTGGCACTCAGAGGCTTGTTGTGTGAAAGGGGTCACCAATATGAAAAGTTTGAGAACCACTGGATTAATTCCCGGAGACTCCATGACAATCCTGGAGGTTTGGCAACCCTACTAATAACTCCCTCACTCCCCAAAATCGCCCCCCCCCTTCTTTGCTCCCTATGACTGAAGGGATGTTAGCCGTCACTTCACCTTGAATGGTCCCTTGAAATATGTGTTAACTGCTTATGCTGAACAATGTGTTTCATCTCGTATTTACCTGTGATGCTTGGAGGAGGTTTCCCATTCCTGAAGAAGAGTTCTGTGTAAGCTCAAAAGCTTGTCTCTCTCACCAACAGAAGTTAATCCGATAAAAGATATTACCTCACCTGTCTTGAGATTTAATGGTCAGCAATATATATTGTATTCTTATTTGTATAAATTTGGGAGGTTGCCATCATTCTTTCCCATTCCTGGGGTCTGGTTCTCACAAACCTTTGATGCAGCAGCTCCATATTTGATCATAAACCTGAGGGAGGTGAGTATATGGTGAGCTTTAAGCCAAATTCTTCATAATGGATTGCTGTTGCTTTCCAGCTTGTGAGGATATTGGCTGTACAGCAAGCATGTACATAACCATTCCCTGAGTGGACTGACCTCTTATCATTCATTTGTTGAGAGAACAGGACAAAGTCCCTTCCAGAATCCTGTACATATAGCGCTTTTGATTTGCCAGTAACTGTTGCTATAGTAACATTGAAAGTCTTCTTTCTTCCATCTGAGTACTTTTGTCTGAACAAACCCCTGAACAAACAGGGATTGTTACTTATTGAATGTCATCCCAATTTATTTAAACACAGATACCAATGTAAGAATTTCTTCACTGAGTTTCAAGAACCCAGAATTGTGCACCCTATCTGGGGCCATGTTTGTCATTGCATGTATTTAATGAAAGGTACTTGGAATGAAATGTTATAAAGGAGAGAATGTACTGGCAACAACTGGTCTGACTGCTTGTTTCTGTAAGAAGTTCTTAATTTAGTTAGAATTTATTTCTCTGTGCTTGTGTCAACTTATTTAGAAAGAAAATAATTTTTTCACAATTGTTTTTTCTGTTTGTAAATTCTAAGCTGAAACTTTGAGAACCTGACAGATGGGGTGTTGAAGAAATCCAGCATCAGGCTTTTGGGAGAAAATTTCTTATTGTGTTCATACTTACCAGTATGTGTTATGCCTTGTGTGTTAGGGTTGTAAATAGCTGTTCCGTAATTAAGGACCGTATTCTCAGTTTGCTCTTTGATCCCGGTCTGAGAGGTTCCTTAAAAATACAGTACCACTTTTGACACCATCAGTCTCAATGCCCTCTCCTTAGTATGAACAGAGGCAACTGATAGTTTTAATTCTGAAGGATGATGCAAGGAAAAAATAAATAAAATCCTTAGGGCTAAGGGAATATGCTGAAGAAAATACTGAATCACTCCTGTAATTGAGACGTTATTCACAAATATGTATTTTATTCCTTTCTCCCAGAATTTATGGGACTTGAGGCTCAGTGCAACTAATCCTTTTAAAAATTATCTGTATTGACAGATGTGGTCATACTAACATCTTCCTTTTCTGGATGGCCTTGCCTGTCTGGTATTCTGTTCCTCCAGTTGAAGTACCATGCTCTAATTCCACAATCCCCACCTAAATATCCAATTCCAGCACCACCTACTTCTGAAGCAGCTCAGGGCTTCCACTGCTATAGGTAATTAAACTATTTTAGTCAGTTTTTTCTGCTCCTTATGATGCCAATATATTCCATAATTTTATGCATAAATTGGCCATGGAAATTATACTATCCTTTGTACCAGAAAAGACTCTCAAGGCTTTTACATTCTTGAATAAATTTTATAAGCCCTGTTTTATAGATAGGAAAAAGGGAAACCTGATTGATTAAGTAATTTGTGCAAAGCTGGAAAGATTTCAGAATCAAGATTGGATATCAAAGATTAGTACTCTGCTCAGACTATTAGACCACATCTCTCCATCTATTCCTGTGTATTCATTTTTATTGATAATCCTTGTTTAATTTTTTTTTCAGTTTTATCAGTTTTATTTAATTTTTTTTTCAGTAGTATTGTTTACTACTTGCTTTATAAGAATGAGACCAGAAAAATTCAGTGTTGTCCACAGAACTACCTTCATTTTAGTTTTGTCCAGAAGTTGTGTCTAGAATATTTTTTTGATTTTTCACAGGTATCTTGCTACCTCATATTTGTATGGAAATGTGACCTAATATTTCTTTTCCACCTAATCTCCTGCTTTTTCATGCTGTGCATCTATAACCATCGGAATAACTTCTTGCCTCATAGTCTTTCAGAATTTTTAATTGATCTGTCATGTTCCTATCTTAAAAGTTGTCAGGAAATATAGGCACAAAAATAAAGGTTTTACAGAACTTTAATTACAATGTCAAAAAATCAAGGTGTTCTGTTTCAGATTTTAAAAATTCCCTGTAGACTTTTGACTGTAGCTAGTAGGCTGGGATTCTTAAGGTTTGCCGAGTTCTTCTGGGGGACTTCCTGCCCTCATTTCTCCTCCCCCGCCCTTTTCCTTGAGGGGGTAGGTTGAGGAGTTCTTCTCTGGATCATTTTGTGTTTGAAGGCCTTTCCCATTTCCCTGAATTTTATGCTGTTACTGAACAGGGATGGTAATTCTTGGTATTAGTGGCCTTTTCATTGTCTTCCTGACTAAGCAATAGAACTGTCAGCCATCAAGACTTAGGACCAAGCTGTGAGCTCTCCAACGTTCTCCCTTAGCTGATTGATATTCAAGCAGGTGTTGAGAGGTATTCACCATTCAGAGGCTGGTGTGCTTGCTGATAGAGTCCCCTAATCTCAATCCTGTTAGCCCAATTGCCATATATCGGAAAGGGTGGGCATTGAATGCTAGATTTAACATTCTGCGGCTACTAGCAAAGTGATACTTCCCCCTTGGAATTGGGAGTTCTCTCCTCAACTTCCTTACCTTAAAGGCCTGTAGGGCTGCTGTGGTCCTGCTACAAAGGCAGCTTTTGGCTGAATAGTGTACAAGTTATTCATGGTACTAGTAAAAAGAAAAAAAAAAGAATATCGTTTCACCTGAAAATAGGTGATTATTTTTTGGAAATACTAGTTTTCAAAACAACATTAAGAAAATGAAATGGAAAAATTAAAACAACATAAGTATTTGTGCAATGGTAACTTGTTTTACTGAAAACATACTCTCTAGAAGAATTAACTGCTAAGCTGTACCTCTAAAATAAAGATGCAGTAGAAGGTATACGTTGCTCGGCTTCTTATATCTTGATGGTATTTTTTATTGCAACCTATGATGAACTGTGTAAAGCATACTGTAAAGCGGTTTTTAAAATCCTTGTTTTACTTACGAATATATTTCTCACTTTTGCAATTTTAGAAACTTCCTTCTGAAATTTTTATCTCCCTTTGAAACTTAAGGTTCCCATTATTATGATTATAAACTTCTAAAAATAGCTAGATATGTCCTACAGCTTTTCTCCTCATCCTCCTAAAAAAAGGTGGCTCATGCCAGAATGGAGCATTTAACAAGTATTGAAAAAGAGTGGGAGAGGGAAATTTGAAAAACCTAATCAAATATTGCTTAGCAAGGATAATTCTCTTAGTATTCTCTTAACCATTGAGCTTTCACTGTGGCTAACTTTGATTGTGGGGATGACAGTGATATTTCATCAAAAAGGTAATTACATATCTGACCTGACAATGTTCTGAAGTTGCATACTGATGATAATTATTCAGTTACTGTAATGTATAGTTTGTATCTGGAGTTCATTCTACAAAATTATTCATACTGTACTTTTCCATTTTTATTCTGAATGAAATGCTGTAAAACTGTTAACTGTTCTTGCTTGTAAAATGTCATGTTTGGGCAGTTCTTTGGTTTTTTTAGAATATCAGGGTTGGAAGGCACCTCAAGAGGTCATCTAGTCCAACCCCCTGCTCAAAGCAGGACCAATCCCCAATTTTTGCCCCAGATCCCTAAATGGCCCCCTCAAGGATGTAAGCTTCCATATAAAAAGAATAATTTGCAGAACTTTCCTTATTCAATGTAAACTATGTACTGAGCTTTATTTAATTAATATTACTCTTAAGAAATAGAACATTCAGTGTATTGACAGTTGAAAAGAGAAACTTGTAGTGGAGCAAGAAGAACAGAATATTTTGGAAAGAAAAATTGAGTAGCTTAATAGAGTAAAATTACTTTTTACCCTGAACAATACATGTTTAAAACACATTGTTTTAACACTTCATTATGTTTCTTCAAATGCTGAATAGACTACTTTTGTTTTTCACTTGAGACTTTAAAGTGTATGTTGCAAACAACAAATGCTGATACCAGTATGATATAGAAACCAAGTTTGACTTCGCTATAGCATCTCTGCTTTTCTTGGTAAATGAATGTGAAGCTGGCCTTAATGGGTTAGGCATTAATCCTTCTGAAATCTCCACGAAAACCATTTTATGATCAAAAAAGGGATATGTCCCCATTTATTTATGGGGTGTGTGTGTGTGGTGTGTGTGTGTGTGTGTGTGCAAGGAACAACCTTGTACATTGGCCTCCTGATTACCAGCTAATTGTCTTTGAGAGTCAGCTCTCAGATAAATAAAAAGTTTGAAATGTCTGTTTTCCCATTTAAATGCAAGCCACATTCTGATGCATAAGGTCCCTATTTTAATACGAGATGATTCAGTCTCACATTTAAAAAAAAATCAGATTGTAAATTTAAAATAATGGATACATTTATTATGCTATATAGACAGATAACTAGTATGCCAATGCTATTGTTCAGGATTTTTAAATGAACTACATACTTAAATGATGCAATGTAAATATGCTTGTCTTGATAGCTGACATGAAATAAAATTAATCCTAATCCCAGTCAGTTAAAACACACTTTTTAAAAACACTTGGTTTATTTAAAGTGCTATTCTACCCCCAGAATAGCAATAAATTTTAAAATAGTATTGTCTAAATGATTTCTAGATCAGATATGCTCATTTTATAAGTATAGCATTTTCTTTAGGCCCTAGGTTTCCCCATTGTCTTTGATGGGTTAACACAGGTGTAACAGATTTCACCTTGTAAACAGTTTTGTGGGTGATATATGAGATGGAATAGAACCTGCTTACTCAATAATAGCTGTATTGGCTCTGCAGAGCTAAATCTAATAAAAACTTGTTTGTCAGTAAATCCGGGAGGGTTATTTATAAATACATGGAAATATCAGATCTTTTGCTAAAAAGGTGCTATTTTTATTTTAGGCTTGTCTACATGACCCCACAGTTTGGACTATGGGGATGTGAATTGCAGCGGTCACTGAAGTGCTGCGCTGTAACTGCTTTGTATGGATGCTGCTTACGCAAACTATGAGGTATCTAGTTCATGTAAATGTAATCCTGAAGAGTACTATACTAACACAAACTAGGTACCTTTCAGTTTGCGCCAGCAGTGGCCACACAGGGTAGTTCACCTCCCCGTAATCCAAACTGTGGTGCAGTGTAAACACAGCCTTAGTCTCATTTCAGAGGAGAACCTCACTTTAGAATGTTAAAAAGGGAGAATTGTGGATGTTTACATTTTGCATTATAAAAAATATTTTACCCCTACAGTTATGAGTCCTAGCAAACAACTTGGTTATTTGAGGTCCAGACAGACAAACTCTATAAGAAGGAACAACAATTTTGAAGATAGTCTGGGAGGGAAACTGAGCGCTCATATTTAACGATGTTTTCCAGGGAAATGTTCTAAGTAATTTCCAGAAGGCTGCTACTATAAAAAGCGTTAAAGGAAAGGGAAGCATCAGGGTAATGTGAAGTATTCTGGAAGTGGATTCCAGGGGTGAGTACACAACAAGACTTGTGTACATGGCTAGGTTTAACTGATGGGGGAGCTTTGGCCTGAGAGATGAAACCTAGGAATGACAAAGAATTTTGAAGGACAAGAAGAGAGGTGTGCAGAATGCCAGAGACCATCTCAGAGATGCTTTGAAAAATGCTGTCAGCAATCACTTGCTGACAGAGATTCAGATTCAAAGGCCTGGAAGAATCAGAGGAATAGTATGCCAGTAGTACTAATTTAGTTTGTGCATCTAATTTACAAGTCTCCGTGTCTGCATATCAGCTGATGCTTGAAAGTTAATTGAACAAAACAGGATAACTAGTTATCTTGTAAATCAATAATTGTACAACTTTTTCAGATTACTTTGGACTCCTAATTTGTGACAGACTATAGAAAGGAAGCGTACAGGTACTTCTGGGAAATCCTTTTTTTCACAGGTTGAGATACTATTGTTAAATTCAGTGCAGATTAGTTTGCAAGGCTTCTGAATGAAGATTTGATTATTTGAAATATCAAGAAATTTTTCATATAAATGGTCAATGGATAATGTTAACAGAAATGGCAACCATTTTTTCTGAAATTTTAATCTGAATTTGGTAAATAAAACTCAGTGACTAGAAAGATGTTTATTGAGAGTTAAAATGGTGCCATAATAGTTAAAATCCTTGGACTAATTTAAGAGAATTCTTGAGTTCCGAAGGCAAAAGACAAAAGAGGTAAATATTCTACTTAATAGAATGTCCTCACTACAACTCTGCATCTTTTTTTGTCCAGCTGGCTGAAAGAAAAGTGGTTGTTGCCTCTTTAATGGCACCCTCTTCTGGAGGGTGAGGAGTGTGTTTGGGGGGCTGCTGCAGGGTGGATTCTCTGCAGTCAGGGCCGGCCACAGTCCAAATGGCACCCCAGGCAAGGAGCATCTTTGGTGCCCCCCCAACTCCATTTGTTAAACTTTTGAATACCTTACAGCACCCTGAGCCCAGCGCCCCCGAACCCTGGCACCCAGGTGGTTGCCTGCCCCTAAATCCAGCCATCTCCAGTATCACACACTAGATCATGTCCCTGCAATTTGAAGCCTTCAGAGCCCAGAGAGACATATGGGTGGGGAGCGAGGTGGTGGTGGTATATTAGACTGCACCTTCCCCTGGTTGGGAGTTTCAGTTTGCCTACCCCTTCTGCTGAGTGCTCCCAGGAAGCTCCCTTCCCCACTGCCTCTGAGTAGCAGCAATTGCCAAATTCCTGGAAACCAACTGCCAGGCTGAGAGTGGGGGTAGGTCAGTGCTTTGGTCCCATCTGGTCACAGCTCCAGTGCCTCTGCTGACCTAGCCATTAGCACAGAGCCCAGCCAGGTCCCTCCCCAAGCTCCTGAACTAAAGGGCGTCCTCCTCTCTCCCAGGCTGAGCATGTCCCCAAAACCATCAGTGGTCCCACTTCCCCCACCATGGAGGGTGGAGCCACACTGCCCTGTTTGAGGGCGGAGGGGTGCGGGAGGGAAATAGAGTGCAGCAGGTTCTTAAAGGGCCACACAACATCCCTGTTGGAGCTGCACAGAGGATTCATGAGCAGCACGGTTTCTGATCTGCGCAGTATAAACAAGATTGCTGCATGGCGCAGTTGGTTGAAGGAAGGGGGCACTGACTTTCCAGCTGCCCAGAAGGAGGGTATTTAGGGTAAATATGCAGAGATTGATTTCAAGTGGGCTTTGTGGCTACATCTATTACCAGTTAGCATAATTTTTTTTTCATGTGAGTTGATCATGCGATTAATTTACGCAATTCAGTTTTGTAGTAAATTTCAAAGTTTCACCTGTAAGCTTCCGGAAGGCCTGTATAGAACCCAGTACTGGTCAGGCTATATTTGATTAATTTTTATAAGCAATTTAATTTTATAGTGACATTCTGCTCTTGAATTATAAACAGCAGAGCATTTTTCGTTTTGAGCCGTATTTTTATCAGGTTTAAAATTGTTAGTATTTGCAGCGGGCGAAAGTTCTTGATTCAGTAAAAAAAAATTCAACGACATTTCCTTTCAGTTGGTCCAGTTCTATTTTATCAGCAAAGAGAATTTAAAATAATATTTGAACTGGTTTTGGATGTTTTCTGCCCTCATTTTCAGTGAAAAATTGTTTCATTTTTCACGCAGATGTTTTAAGTTGTTGTTAGTCTGGAGAATCTTATATGGAATAGTTATTTTTCAAATATTTGAAACAGTTGTTCAAATCTGAGAAGTGGCTTTTATGCATGTTCTGTAGCTACTATTCTTAGGGACCTCCATTGGTTTTGCTTTCAGAATTCCTATTCCATAGAATTGTCTATGCCAATAGGCCTATTAGTGTTGAGTACACATAGAATGATCATATCAGAAAAAACTCCAGCACAATTGACCCTAATTGGCACCCTTGTTGACAGACTTATTAGAGATGCCCAGGACTGAATGAGCATGAAGACTGAACTGTCCTCTCAGCTCTATTGGTTGTCATTCCAGTTCAGAATAGACACTTAAATTTCACTGAATTTTTTTTAATGTGTTTGCAGTACAGTAGTACTATTTATATATGTTCTTTTTGTACTATGGCTGACAGGTTAATCTATATTTATTTTGTATTTTCCATTTTTTTATGTGTATCTAGAAAATTATTGTAGGCATTGTATAAATTGGAATAATAAATATATTAGTTAACCTTTATTATTTATTTTTATAGCACCATTGATATGCATAGTGCTTTACAGTCCAGAAAAGATGGAGCCACTCTCACAGACAGTTTACAATCTAAGGCCCCAATCTTTCAAAGAGATGCATAATTTTATGCACATCCATAGTCACATTGGGAAATCATTGGGACTTCTCATTTGCATAAAGTTATACAACATCACATATAATACATTACACAATGTAGCAAGAAGGAATACCTTCCTATTGCTAGATGTAAACTATGAGGAGGGAGACGCAGGGAGAGGGAGATTTTTTTTTCTCCCTTATCAGCAGAAAGTAGCGAGGAGTCACCCTCCCACCCCCTTTCTCAAGATGGCTCTCGGTGTCAGCAGAAGAGAGATGGAGTTTACTGTGGAACAAAGTGCAGACACTTCCCTGGGAAGCATAAGGCCATCGTCAGTAATGCTCCCGATCAAGAGATCAGGGAGCGACTCTTCATAGAAGAGAGAAGATTTCTAGGGAATCCCCGATTGGGGAAAAACAGAAGTGCTAGGGAGACCTACAAACAGTTGGCCATGCCCACAAAGTATTGTGTGGAGTTAATGTTACTAGCCCACAACTGCTCTTTCACTGGTCACTTGGGAATGGAGAGAACACATGAAAGGCTCAAGAAAAGCTTCTTATTGGCCAAATATTCAAAATGAAGTAAAGGAATATTGCAAAAAGTATGACGTGTCAAAAGTGGAAAAAGCCAGTTGGTCTCCACAAGTGGAAGAAGCTTGTTGTATCCTTTACTGGTAATCAAAGCAGCATTTTTCAGGGTCGTCATGGATATCATAGGACCATTACCCAGGCCAACTCAGATAGGAAAAAGATTTACATTAATAACGGTAGATTTTGTCTGGTGCCGAGAATTCCATATTCTTCAGGATGGGCTTTCCAATACAAGATCTTATCCGATTGTGGGTCAGATTTAATGTACTAGCTATTTGGTGATTTATGGAGGATGTGTGGGATGAAACAGTTAAAACAGTTAAAATATGTCCCCTATCACCCAGAAACAAATTATTTAGTTGAAAGGTGCAATGGGACCCTAAAATTCATGCTAAGAGTGGGGGCCAGTAAGGATTCTAAAAATTAATACTGGCCACTCCAGGCTTGTATTAAACTCCCAAGGTTACAGCTTTTCTCTGACCGTGGATTGGTAGATGCTGCCACCACCCAAGTGCAGAACTGTTTTGAGAGCACAGGAAGGCGCACTTGGGAATTCCTTCCGATGGGGTACCCTCAAGCCTTTTCACCTGCCCTCTGGGGAAGAGCTGAGAGAGAGAGGGGGGGGAAAAAAGGGAAATCAGCTGTTGCCACCTGCTAATTAAACATGTGCACAAACCTCTTAAAACACAAAAGTCCAATTCTGTTCGTAAAAAAGGTAAATTTTATTAATTTAAAAAAAATATATATCTGGGAACTCAGGCTATTGCTAGATTTTAAAAGAGCAACTACAAGGATTAAGCACCAAGAATAGCTTTCTAGAGGTCCAGGTTAGCAGTTACAAGCAAAACAAAAGCACCTGGGATAAGCACAGAGGAATCCACAAGCCATAACGAAATAAAAGGGGTAAACCTAATAGCATCTTCCTAGACATTTCCTGATCTACTTACATGTCTGGGGTTTTAAATGAGTAGTTTCTGTGACGATGGTTTTTTCATACCTGGCCCAAGCTTCTTACGGCATAGCTACTGCCCTGTTTGCCTCTCCCCGGGAGAACAACAACAGACAAACAAAAAAGGAGTCTTTTTTCCATTTTAAAAAGTTCTAGCCTTCCCATTGGGTTTTTTGGCCCGGTGCCGACTCCTTCCTTTTACCTGTGCATAGCAGTAAGACTTTTTAACCCTTTACAGGTAGAGCAATTAGAAAACAGCTACTAAGAGGGATTTTATAGCTGCTGGCTGGATGTCCATAAATGGGAGTTCCCCCCCCCTTCATTTATCACACCTTATCTGCTGTTTGTTTACTGGGAGGTGTCCCACATATTCACAGTGTTTGCCCTATCTGACTTCCTGTATGGGAGAAAGGTCAGAGGTCCCATGAATTTCATTAGCGACTCCTGGGAGAGTGGCACTGAAGCAGAGAGGGAACCAGTTGTTGATTATGTGCAGAGGTTCACGGAGGATTTAAAATCCATGATGGGGGGTGGGTGGGTGGGAGGAAATGCAACAAAACCTCACTAAAAAGTAGGCAGCTCAAAGAGAGTGCTATGATCACAAAATCTGTGATTGATCATTTGATGTGGGGGATTTAGTACTAGTGTTACTCCCTGTAAAAAAAAAAAAAAAAAAAAAAAAAAGTACAAAATGCAGAACTCGTGGGGGAGGGATTTTGAGGTGGTAGAAAGGGTTAATGATGTAACCTACAATGTACAAAGGCCCTGCAGCAGGGTTGCACCTCAAACTGCATAAAAACAGTTAAAAGTATATCACAATCATGAAGCCATTATAATAAACCTGATATGCTGTGCAGAGGACGACTATAAAACGGTCCCTCTTATTGAGTTAATGAATGAATAAATGCCTTTTGGAAAGCATTAATCTATATGACGGGCTAACCCTGACTAAAGAGATTGCTGCAAAGTCACCAGCAAGTATTTTCCAGCAGGCCAGGCCTGACTCTCAAAATGGTCTATTAAATTAAACACTGTTGGACCCCAGCCTGGACCTAGCAGAACATATTGGACAACTGGCAAATGCAGGAGCAAGTTTTTGAGACAATAGCGAGCATCCTGGACATAAGAATAATTACAGAGTCAAACAATCCTTGGGCTTCTCCAGTTGTTATGGTCCCCCAAAAGGATGGGATCATAAGGTTTTATATTGATTACAGAAAGCTTAATGTTGTCATGGTTCCTGACGCATACCCTAAGCTTAGAACCCATACTCGAGGCAGGGAAAATTTCCTGGATTTTACAAAAGGGTATTGGCAAATTCCCTTAGACAGTGAAGCACAGGAAAAAATCTATCTCTATAACCACTTCAGGATGTTCTGAGTTTACAATGTTTGTCAGGGCTGTTTCATGGGTGGCCAGAGTCTGCAGTCAAGAGTCAGTTGGGTTGGGATACTGGGAGGTCAGAAGCAGGAGTTAAATTGGAGATCAGAACCATGAGTCTGGAACCAGAGTCAAGCCACGTCAGGATACTAGGGGGTCAGAGGCAGTAAACAAACTAAAGTTCTGGAACCACAAGTCAGATGTCAGCAATCAAACTGAGTTGGAATGCTAGGAAATCAAGCTGGGGAAGCAGGGGTGAGTAGCAGGTGCAGGTACAAGGCACACAGTCCAGAGCAGGATGAAGTGCAGTTCAGACAGCTTCCTGTTCCTGCTGCTGACTTAAGTAGGGCTAGTGGGCCAATCAGCCCCTCTGGGTTTCTGCCAATAGGATCTCAGGGGCCAATCCTCACACGGGCTAGCCTTCGTGGGTCTCAGGTAAGCTATAGCCAGCAGGCTACTAGGTGAAGTGTTGTAGCTAAGGCCTTACCTGCTCAATAGAAAGTCCAGGGTCCTAACCTACCACTTTCTATTGGTATGACTTCACAGAAAAGAAGATATCAAACTCCAGATTGCTGCATTGAAGAAAAGTGCTTCAAGAATATGATGTAGAAATTATACATATTAAGGGCCAGGAAACTGTGGTGTCAGATGCACTGTCAAGGCAAGAGGCTTCTGAGCTGATGCTTACAGATTAGCCAGTGGCCAACCCTACCATGTCAGTGTAATGGGAGAGGTGTGACCTAGGGACTCCTTGATGCCAACTGGCAAAGAGCACAGGAGGTGCATAGGGTTTTACAGAGCTTCCCAGGATTGGATGCATAATAGTTCACTGAAGGGCGGCATGTGAGATCTCCACCATGAGCCAGTAGCCCACTGGTCTTAAAAATCATTGTGAAACGTGTATGGATAATATTTAAGGAGTTATGTGTTAAGGTTTTGGAGTTAAGGGAAGTCACCATGAGGTGACATTCCTCAAAAATATTCCTTTCAGGCAGCTGGTAACAGACATCTACCTCCCTGTCTGGTTATTAGGTGTTTTCATAGTAAAAAAACAAAAAGCATCATATAAAGGACACAATCCTAACAAAATGACTAACTTGCACTGCTTAATATGCATTTTTCATAAAATCTCTGCAAACTTTTATCATTATAATAAATGAGTTGTTATAGTGTTCGTGAAAAAATCATAACTGTGGCAATCAAACCATACTGGGTCCACAAACCCCAATAGGATTAATAGCTGAAACCATTATAAAAATAAAAGGAGATTAAGTATAAAAATTAAACATTTTCTTTGTCTTTTGTTTTGAATTTGATGGTATTCAGGTGTCATTTTAGGGATAACCACTGGTGTAGGGCATCTTACACAAGAGATCAACTTTTTTTTAATCACGAGGCCACTGTGTAACATCAATCCACTGAAGCCATGTGATTGGTAATTCCATAACCTGGTGAATGTGACATTCATATGTTGTATGGCAGCTTCTAAACACCCAGAAATATTTGCTCCTTCAAAATTTCCATCTCTAAAGATAAGATTTTGGATAGAGGCGCCAAGCTTGGCTTTCATTGTTGTAAGTTCCAATCTGACACTTTCTAACTTTTGCAAAGCCTCAAACAGGAGACCCTCCTCCTGAAAAAGAGAGATATATATTTACTCATTGTGACTAATTACGTCCTTCATGATATATAACATGCTCACAAATTTGCCTTAAGAATATCCTTAACTCAGCTAGAAGCTAATGTAGTACTCAGTTTCTGCAATGTGATCCAAATGGGTGACAGCCAAATAATTTTTGATCATTGACTAGTGACCCAGTGTACAGGGTTGAATATCTCCAAAATGGTTCACAGTTGCTTCCAAGTTATCAGCAAAAGTTACTGTTGTCATTTGGAACTTAAATAGTAACACCTGAAAATGTCTTTCAAACTAAATTCAAACTTTAAAAGTCTGGGATAATCTTTTCCTAAGTTCTAAAAAGATTTCTCTGAATTACTATATTTCATTTGTACTGAGGTAGTACATAGGACCTTTGTGGTAGGTGCTATACAAACAACAAAAGGAAGGTCCCTGTCCCAAGGAACCTGCAATCTAAATAAACACCTGAAACAAAGTATGTTAGGTAACTGCAACTATTTATGAGTTTTCCCTGAAGAAGAAATTCATAAATACTGAATAATAATAATATAAATAAAGGAGGGTTTGAAATAGATGGAGCATTTTTACAGTGTACAATGATTTGATTACTTTAACTGTTAGTGAGAATTCTTAGGTTTCAGAGTAACAGCCGTTTTAGTCTGTATTCTCAAAAAGAAAAGGAGGACTTGTGGCACCTTAGAGACTAACCAATTTATTAGAGCATGAGCTTTCGTGAGCTACAGCTCACTTCCTCAGATGCATATCGTGGAAACTGCAGCAGGCTTTATATATACACAGAGAATATGAAACAATACCTATTCCCACCCCACTGTCCTGCTGGTAATAGCTTATCTAAAGTGATTTCCAGCACAAATCCAGGTTTTCTCACCCTCCACCCCCCCACACAAATTCACTCTCCTGCTGGTGATAGCCCATCCAAAGTGACAACTCTTTACACAATGAAGGGCCGTCACCTTCATCCCCCAACTAAAACCCCTCCAACGCATTATTAAGGATCTACAACCTATCCTAAAGTATGACCCAACACTCTCACAAATCTTGGGAGACAGGCCAGTCCTTGCCTACAGACAGCCCCGCAACCTGAAGCAAATACTCACCAACAACCACATACCACACAACAGAACCACTAACCCAGGAACTTATCCTTGCAACAAAGCCCGTTGCCAACTGTGCCCACATATCTATTCAGGGGACACCATCACAGGGCCTAATAACATCAGCCACACTATCAGAGGCTCGTTCACCTGCACATCCACCAATGTGATATATGCCATCATGTGCCAGCAATGCCCCTCTGCCATGTACATTGGTCAAACTGGACAGTCTCTACGTAAAAGAATAAATGGACACAAATCAGATGTCAAGAATTATAACATTCATAAACCAGTCGGAGAACACTTCAATCTCTCTGGTCACGCGATCACAGACATGAAGGTCGCTATCTTAAAACAAAAAAACTTCAAATCCAGACTCCAGCGAGAAACTGCTGAATTGGAATTCATTTGCAAATTGGATACTATTAATTTAGGCTTAAATAGAGACTTGGAGTGGCTAAGTCATTACGCAAGGTAGCCTGTTTCCTCTTGTTTTTTCCTACCCCCCCCCCCCAGATGTTCTGGTTTAACTTGGATTTTAACTTGAAGAGTGGTCAGTTTGGATGAGCTATTACCAGCAGGAGAGTGAATTTGTGTGTGTATGGGGGTGGGGGGGATGTGAGAACCTGGATTTATGCAGGAAATAGCCCAGCTTGATTGTCATGCACATTGTGTAAAGAGTTGTCACTTTGGATGGGCTATCACCAGCAGGAGAGTGAATTTGTGTGGGGGGGTGGAGGGTGAGAAAACCTGGATTTGTGCTGGAAATCACTTTAGATAAGCTATTACCAGCAGGACAGTGGGGTGGGAATAGGTATTGTTTCATATTCTCTGTGTATATATAAAGCCTGCTGCAGTTTCCACGATATGCATCTGAGGAAGTGAGCTGTAGCTCACGAAAGCTCATGCTCTAATAAATTGGTTAGTCTCTAAGGTGCCACAAGTCCTCCTTTTCTTTTTGAGAATTCTTAGAAATTGCTTTCTAAGAGTTTCAGAGTAACAGCCGTGTTAGTCTGTATTCGCAAAAAGAAAAGGAGGACTTGTGGCACCTTAGAGACTAACCAATTTATTAGAGCATAAGCTTTCGTGAGCTACAGCTCACTTCCTCAGATGCATATCGTGGAAACTGCAGCAGGCTTTATATATACACAGAGAATATGAAACAATACCTATTCCCACCCCACTGTCCTGCTGGTAATAGCTTATCTAAAGTGATTTCCAGCACAAATCCAGGTTTTCTCACCCTCCACCCCCCCACACAAATTCACTCTCCTGCTGGTGATAGCCCATCCAAAGTGACAACTCTTTACACAATGTGCATGACAATCAAGAGTTGTCCATATAGTTACCCAAAAGAAAAATTAGTAATAATTTGTAATTATGTAGTGCCTTCTATCTGAGGTTTGCAAAGTTCAAATTAAACTATGAGCTTTTAGACGAAAAGACTGTTTTTCTATTGTATTTGTACAGCACCTAGCACAACGGTGCACTGATCCTGATTAGGGCCATTAGGTGGTATCCAAATGCAAATATTAATATAATAATGAATTAGTACTCACTGTATTTCTGTAGGGTTCATCATTTTATGGTTGAGTCGCCTGGGGAACAAGCAGACTAAGTGACTTGCCCATGGAAGTTTGTGGCAGCACTGGGAACAGATCTGCCTGCCAGTGGGTCCTGTGCATTAGCTACAAGATTATATTTTCTCCAATTTAGCCTTTCTTCCACAAAAGTAAAATGTCTTTTGTGAAAAGAGGTACTTAAATTTTATCTCCCAGACATTCTAGTCCAGATCCTGTGCTGTGCTGCAGCTGCTTTGTGCTGCCCTGCTAGTGCAAACCTGCCTCAAAGTCCGCATAGTCAGCCAAGAGAGGACCTCAGTGCAAAGGATTCTTCCAGTGGCACAGAGTTGACGTAGCAGCTGCTCAACCATCACCCTCTCTTTTATAGGGCATTGTAGATGGGCCTTTCTTCCATTCCAGTGTTCCCTGGCTGCTGGGAGACCAACTCAGCACACAGCCAGTCCAGGGTCAGGGAATACAAATTTTTTGAGGCAACCCCACCTCAGTTGTACTAGATGTTCCTCAGCTGTAGTCAGGTTCTAGGCCATTGTCTCTAGTAAATAAACTATAACAAGTCTGTCTGTCTGAGCTTTAAGAATTCTTATATTTTTAATTTTATTTTTCTTATATTCTCTAATACCAAGCGACTCAAATACATTGTAGACAAAGAGATCATTTTTATGATTGTTAGAAAATGCTTACAATGGGATTTTATGTTTGGAAATTCTGCTTCACTGTTTAAAACAGAACAGCTATAAAAATGCTTTTGTACCAGATGCAGTAAATTAAACTAAAGATTGTAGTGACACCTTGTATTCAGCTATAGTCGGACCTGAGTAATCCGGGTGTGGTTGATCCAGATGTCTGGATTTCAAAAAGATTTAAATTATTAACAATCAGAAAATCTGGCAAGAAGAATTCTACAATAGTTTAAAAAAAATCCACAACAAAAACAAATAAAATCAAGTTTACAAAACTGTTTCAGGTTAACCACATTTTAATGTAGTTTACACAGATATTAATTAATTGAAGTCTACTTTTGCATTGGGATGTGTCCTATTCATTGTTTGTAGCAAATAAATTATGATAAAGTATCATGATGGATGATTTTGCTTCTTAGTGCCAAGAAGCGCAAGGTAAATTAGAATTCTTCTCACTGTGTGCCTTAGAGCCCATTCCACCTGACTCATCAAATGAAAAATTCATCAATTAATCCTCTGACAATAACGATATATACACAAAAATCAATCCTGGATTGATTTTTTGAGCCCAAACATGAAAACCAAGCCCTGACTTGCACATTGTGTGGAATTTCTCTTCATTTCAACCTTATTATTGAGTATAAAAGCTGAAGTGTTCATATAATTATTTGTTCTGAGTCAACTACAAAAATGTGATTGTTTGAGAAAGGGTATATATGCTACAGAGATGTTCTGAAGTACTATCTGAGTGAGCTAATAAAGTTGTCAGATGCATGTAAGAACACAGCTGATATGAATCCCACTAGAAGGCAAGCAATGGAGAGAGACACTGATCACTGAATCCTGATGGGAGACCACCCAGAATAGTTAACACTGAGCTGAGTACTGAGGAAGATCAAAGAGAGAGAAGAGCAATGCAAAATAAATTAAAAGTCAAATACATATGCGTGAAAATGGTCTTCATGGGAAAATATTAATAGCTTTTTATAGAATTAACAACTCTGTTAATATCTATTGTATTGTTAATATTGTAACATTCTCTCAATATTAGAAAACTATATAGTAGGTTGCAGAATCTTTCACTTGTAAACTGTTAATTTTTCAGTAGAAATTAAAGTTGCAGCACATTCGATATCCATTAAAATGACTAGAATCTCTCTCTCTTTCTCTTGCTTTGCTTTAATAATGTAATTTTTTTTGTTCACACAGTACTTTCAAAGGGCAAAATGTCTTCCTTTGAAACTTTTACTAGCTATTAATGTATCTTTCCCCCACTTGAGTGCAGAGTTGAAGTTGAGAAGTATTTTTATATCATTTTATCTTATGTAAAAATGTTTAAGGCATACAACAGAAATTCCAGATAAGAAATCTCTAAGATGAACACAAGTTGCTTTTTCTTTAAATATACAAAGGAAAGGTAGTCAAATTCTGAATTACATGTATAAGCTCATGGCTTTGCCTTCTCTTCAGATTAATATTTTAAGCAACTTGCCTCAGATGTGGGAAGCATTGGTAGCTACTTGCTAAGTAAATTCTTGATTATGTGTTCAGTACAATGAGACATAATCTTTTTTAGTAAAATTTCCTCTTTTTTTGTACCATTGAACCATCAAGCTATCTGTTTTTCAATCTGTATACACATTTAGTGTTCCATGCATTAGCAGTTTTAATCAATATGTCATCAGTTCATCACTGCTAGCATAAGTTTAAAAATAAAGTTCATCCCCTAAAAAGGAACCCCAACAGTGCTAAATCAAGAATTGGAAAATTCAGTGAAAAATGTTGAGCTAGAGAGTACAGTCAATATTCCTTACTACAGACATAGTAAATTTTGATGGCTCTCCCCTGTGTGTGTGTGTGTGTTTGCAGAAAATCAACATTAACAAATGTTTTCATGTTTTATAGATGTAAAAAGAGCTGAATACATACAGTTCAAAAACTATTCAATTATTATTTTCCCCCTACCATAAGCAAGAAGAAAACTCTGGAAAGATTTTGGCTAAAGGTACAGAATGTGAAATATTGTTTTTTCAGTGGTTTAAAATTAAAACTCTGTTTTAGAGATTGGCTGTTGAGAGTAAAGTACTTCAAAAACACTGTATATTTGCATGTTTGAAGCAAGATTATTGTCCTTGTAGTCTGTCATCATACTATACATCAGTAAAGACTTGTATGATCTTTCCCATTTCCAATCAGCCCAGGTGGTTTTGCACCTAGACTATCAGAACCTGCATTCTTTAGCACCTATTGTAATTAAAACCTTTGTAAAATAGTGAAGTAAAATATAATACACTGTAGACAAACACTTATTTTTTTTTCTCTGTGTACACCTCAATTTACAGTTCTGTTAAGGATATTCAAGTTTAAATAATTTTAGAAATTATGTATGGAGTTTTTACAAAAACAACTCTAGGTTTTTTTGTTTAAATATATTTATAACCCCAGATTGAAGAAAGTTATGGAAGAAAAATTCTCTCATATATTTACTTTTTAGGTATGTTGCAGTTCAGGCTTGATTCTATCCTACTGTTTCAACTGTACTTCATCTGCCTATTTATATGTATATTTTACATAATCAACTCCTATGGGAAATGTACTTTTACCAGAGAATGACTAATAAAAAGTAACTTGCAGGTAGTGAGCATGCATATATTTCAAAATGTGTTTTTAATAATTTATTTTTATATTTGTATAGGTTTTCCATCGTGATTGTGTATATTTTAAAAACTTTATTTATGGATCCTGGTATATACTGTTTCTAAATACACAATTAAAATGTACTATTACATTGTGTCTGGGTAGTTGTGTAAAAATAATTTGTAGTGGTTTTTTAAGGTAATCTAACATTTACTAAATAAAGCAATAGCATTGGTTACTTGAAATAGAATTTTATAGTTTTTGTTTACAATCTAGCTTTACCTTAATGCTAGATTTCCCCCCCGCAACCTCCCACCCCGTGTGTGTTTGTCTGCAGATGGAAATTATTGTGTTACCATGCATAAGAAAGAGGTTGCAGTCTTTGAACAGAAAGACTTATTTTTCCAAACTACACAGTTGTGGTACTAAATCTAATATATGCTTCTTCTTAGATATTACTATATATTAATGTAAGGTAGCACAAAGTGAGAGAGAGAGAATAGTCAAATGGTCAGCAGGGGACAGTCATGATTTGCAGAGGTAATCAGAAAAAGTAAATAAAAAGTCCTGCCTGATTAGTCCTGAAAAGGAAAGCATTCAGATCATTTTAATGTCACTTGATAGTGCTGCTGTGGTCAGGAGGTTATCAAGTGGTTTCACTGTTTTCCCAAATACCTTTTGAAAATATGCTGCTATTAAAATATTTGGTTCTGATGGTCTCTTGGGTAGTACAGTGATTTCCAGTATTTTTACATTTCCAAATGTCAACATAAAAAGTTAATTAACATAAATACTGACATTTTGTCCACTATGCATATATACACTTTTTTATATCTGGCAAATAAAGCAGATTTGAAATGGCTGAGATGGTTTACATTGGGAAAGTCCTGGCCATGCCCATTAGCAATATTTTATTCTCTTTATTTGCTAAGCAAAGACTTATTATGCCGTATCCTAAGCAATTAGGCTAACATTTCCAAAGGTGGATGCGTAAAGTTAGACACTTAAGTATATATTTACACATCTAAATAAAAAATACATGACTTTCTAATGTTCTGTGTACACCCCCATTAACTTCAATTTGGGGAGCATCAGATGTTGAACACCTATTTTAAAATCAAGCCAGGTGCCTAAATATAGATTTAGGTGACTACCTTTGGGCTCCTGAGTTGGAAACTGTTGGCCCTAGCCTGCACCTCAGCATCCCTGTGTGTAAAATTTAGGATAATACTTGCCTCACAGAAGTAATTACAAGATTTAGTATTTCATGTTTGTAAAATATTTTAAGATCCTTTGGATACAGCACTATAGTAATGTAATGTATTGTTAATTTACCCTGTATGCTGTAACTCCATTTGGAAAAAAAGGGAGTTTTTAAACTAAGTTTTGCTGTATAGTTTTATTTAAAAGTTTTTGTGTCTGTAACCTTGATTTCAGGACTTAGGCTCCAGTTCAGCAAAGAACTTAAGCATGAGCTCAACTCCATACTTATTCAGTAAAGTACTATTTCAGCATCAGTGTTGTCTCGTGGATAGAACAGTGGCCTAGGACTCAGGCGACCGGGATTCTGTTCCTGGCTCTGCTGCTGACTTGTGGGTGACCTTGGACAAATCACTTGACCTCTCTGTGTCTCAGTTTCCCCTTCTGTAAAGTGGAGATAATGATCCCAACCTCCTTCAAAAAGCACTTTGAGATCTACTAATGAAAAGCACTGGATAAGAACTAGATATTATTAATACTTAAACATGCTCTTAAATCCTGTTGAAATAAGTGGGCCTTAAGCTCATGTGGAAAGTTAATTATGTGCTTAAGTGTTAACTCGACTTGGGATCTAATTCAGCAAGGGGCCTAAGCACGTGCCTAAATGTAAGCCTGTACGTAGTCCCATTGAAGTGAATGGGAAAGCTCATATCCTAAAATTTAGGCATGTGCCTAGGTAGCTTGTTGAATTGGGGCTTTGGTGTACAAATTATCAGCCTAGATATTATGATGATCTTCATTCTTTTCTTAATTCTTATCCCAAACAACATTACAGATGCTGGATTTGGTGATAAGGATGCAAGTTTTCTTATTTCATGTGTATTTTTATTTTTGTTCAAGTTCTAAACTAGTCTTTTATACACCCTTTGAGATTTAGAAAACAAATGGCACTGAGATTATTTTTACTATACTATCTTTATATGTAGTATTAGGAAGTCTTACTGTTCATTATACTTACTGGGCAAGGTTTCATACACACATTAACTTTCATAAAAGGATAAAATGTTTGTTGCAGCATTTTATAAAATTGTGTTCTATATCATTCACTTTATCACATTAATATACTACAATTCTGTTTAAAAATAAACTCTGTTCACCTAACAAAAACCACTAAGGAAATTCAGAGTTTAATATTTTGTCGTAGGAGCAGAAGAATGGGGAGACATTGCAATCTGTCCTCCCCACCCTCCACTCTGTTATGCCTTGGCTCTGCAGCTGATATGGCCCTGCTCCAGCTTTGGCTTTGCAGCTGATAAGAGTCTCTGAACAATGAATTATTTTAGTACTGTGCAGTACCATGTGAGCTGCAATACCTAGGCAAAATGGGGTGAGTTAAAGAGAGAGATAATTCTGTATTCTGCAGTCTTTTGGAAATAATTTCCTTATATTTGTGAGTCTGTCTTGTATCATTTTGATGTGGCTTTTGTATTTTTTTCTAAAATAGTTACTGTATTTAAGGTTTATATCATATAGTTGATAAGCTTTGCTGACATGGGCTTATTTTTAATAACATCTCTGCTTTATTAAAGAGACGTGTCTTTTTATGTGAAAATTTTATCTTTTTTTAGGTGATAAAGATGGTAGAATTTTTGACTAGACAAACTGCAAGTGTAACGGCTGTTACCTTATGTCATTTCTTAACTGCACATTAGGGCTTATCTTGAACTACTATAATAGTACAGTATAGGGATTTCCTTAAAGTTTATTAGTAGAATTTGAAATGTGTCTATTTCTGGGAAGATGTAAGACAGTATAGCTCAAAGTTGAAACTAGGAATTCTAAATCTCTGTGAAAATATAAAAGTGCATATATAAAATATAAAGGGTCTCTGTAAATTCAGATGCACTGATTCACCTATGCTCTGGCCATGTGTATGATATACATATGTTTATGTATCATACATACTCTGTATCCTTGCATAGAACTAGTGGGGTGTTTGTGTGTGATGATAGCCATGATTTTTGAAAATGGTTTGGAATCTCTGAACCTTTCAGAGCTCGTCAGGAGAATTGCTGAGACTCTAGAAGTAGAGACATCGGTCATATCAAAGGAATCTCAGAAATTGTTCAGATTTTTTGACATCTTCCAGTCCAACCAGGATCACTTGTGCCATAAGTAAGGGACTGATTGACCCAGTTAAGGCCTGGTGGCAGATGCTCCCACAGCACCTACAGCAAAAATAGGAAAAAAAGCTGAACTAGGTGCGCCAAACAGGGTTCATGTATTTCTATTTCCCTACCCAACCCAACCCAACCCAGGCTCCTTAGTTGTCTCAGTGACATAGGAAAAATATAAATAAAAGAAGAGTACCCATAAGGACTAGGACCCAAAAAGGCTTAACCTATTTGGGAGAAAATCTTACTCTTCAGCCTCTCTACAATTCTGAGTATCAAATTGGTGGATCCTACAGGCTAAATATGACATAACCTGGGATAGAGCGACACCCTTTCTCGTGAAACTCCTGCATGACAGTGAATAACTCCGGGAAATAATCAAGGAAGTCCAACTGGTGGCCAAGACAACCTTACGGGCGCCGAAGGATGCCTCTGACTCCATGGCTAGAGCTATCGTCACAAAAAATCATGGGTGCAAGCATCAAGCATTCCTGTGAAGTGACAGGCTAAGATCAAGGACCTGCTCTTTGAGGGCATGGAGTTATTTTGTCAGTGAACTGAGAGCACTCTACACAGTTTAAAGGACTCAAAGGCCACCTGTGCTGCTTGGCGATTTACACATCAACCCAATTCCAGAAGCCATACCATTTTCAATCCCGGCTGAGACAATGGACACCCACCTATTATTCCAGGCATCCTGAGTACCAGGCCAAGAAAAATCCAAGGCACAACAGCCTTCTTCCACCTCAGTGATGCATTCTGCTCCTATGGCATGTCCACATATTTGATTTAACTGTTGTGAATCATATCAGATCCAGTCCAGAAAGCACAACTTTCAGAAACCACCGCACCCCATTCCACCAGATGTTGTGTGCCATAACATGAGGCAGGTGAGTGCTAAAGATCATTCATGGCTACTCCATTCAATTCCATTTTTTTACCCGCCTATAACTTCTCCTTTCCCGTCCCTTCTTGCAAGAGCCTGTTACAAGTGGAACAGGTCTCACTGCTTCATCTAGGAGCTGGAAAGGAGGTGCCAAATATTCAGGGGAAGGAACTTCTATCCCCAGTATTAATTTACCTTATTTGTCATATACTAAACCTGAGAAGACTCAACAAATATATATGCCATCTCAGGTTTAGGACAGTAACGCCCCCCTCCATCACTCCATCTCTTCAGTCTTAAGACTGCTTCATAGATTTTTTTGACTTGCAGGATGCGTATTTACATATGGCCGTCTGCCTGGCCCACAGGAAGTACCTAAGATTCACAGTGTGATCCAATCATTATCAATACAGATTATTACCTTTCAGATGCTCCACAGCACCAAAAGTATTCACAAATGCTTTACAGTAATGGCAGTGCATTTAAGGAGTAAGGGAATTAGTGTCTAGCCATGCCTGGACAACAGGCTGATCAGGGGCAGGTCTCAGCTGGAGACTTTGACAGCCCTAGAATACATCCTCTCCCTGTTTTTCCCAATTTGGACTCCTTGTGAACTACAGGTAATCATCTCTGAAGCTGCATATGACTATCCTGATGCTCGGAGTCATCCAGCTGACCTGGATGGAGCTCCACAGTGCAGATCTTAAGGGACAACATGTCCACAATGAACTATATAAACAAGTAAAGTCATCCTTTCTCTACCATGAAGCCTTCAGGCTGTAGATTTGGTGTCATCTCTATCGGGTAACTCACTGGCTCTGCACCTTCCAGGTACTAGCGGTTACCTGGTAGACTTCTTAGGCAGGCACGCAGTAACCAACCATGTGCAGTCACTGCAGAGAGACTCCTGTGATAGATCTGTTTGCCTTTGAGGACAACACCAAGGTCCAAACTTCTGCTCCAGTAGTGGCATGATCCTTGACACTGACATGTCCCTGATTCAGTTCTCCTGTATCCCTTTCATATGATTATCCTAATCTCCACAGTGATATCCCGAGTCAGATGGGACAAGGTCATGCTGATCCTAACGGCGCCTTACTGGTTGAGGCAGTTTTGCCTGTCAGACCTTTTGCATATGTCCATTTGGATTCCAATCCATTTCCCAATCTGTCTAGACATGATATCCCAGAACCATAACCAGGTACGGCACCCTGTTCTGCACTTGCTATACATGATGGCTAGATGTTGGCTGGTGGAGCACTAGTGACACACTGTTCTTGACAGGTTCAAGAAATTCTCATACAGAGCAGGAAGCCATCTACTACTCCTCCAAATGGAAACAGCTATCTGTATGGGCATAATCTGAATTTAGTTGGGGCTCCAATATCAAAGATTCTCAACTGCATGCTGCCCTTGAAACATACTATATTGGCACTTTTTTCTCCCAAAGTCAACTGTGCAGTAATATCAGCAAGTCATGCTTCGATAGAGGTGTATTCAGTCATCTTACCTCCAACAGTGTCAAAATTCCTCAAGGGCCTCCTGCACGCTTACTCACCTGTTAAAAACCTGACTCCTATGTGGAATCTCAACATTGTCTTCTTAAGACTCATGGAGCCTCTTTTCAAACCTCTATTGGATTGTTCAGTACATCATCTTACCCTTAAGATGGTCTTTCTGGTTGCCATTACCTCAGTGCAGAGGGTCCAGCAAGCTCTACACCCTTGTGGCTGAATTTATTTACACATCCTTTCACAGGGACAAGGTGGTTGTCTCCTCATCCCTTTGTGGCCATATCTGGCTCAGTGGAAAGCCAAGGTATTTTGTTGCATAGAATCTCTAAGTGGATCATGAAGTGTTTTTCACGTTATCAGCTGTGAGCCTCACCCTCTGAACATGAAGGCGCACTTCACCAGGTCACATGCAGCATCTTCAGTCTACTTCAGAAACGTGCCAGTATCGAAGACCTGCAAAGCCACAACATGGAGCAACCCACTAACTTTGTCAAACATTACACCTGTGACATGGCAGCTAGGTCTGAGGCCAAGTTCAACAGAGCAGTACTGCAATTTTTATTTGATCTATGCAGCTAATAGTCCTCATTTCCACTGTCCAGAGGAGATACTGCTTGCCAATCACCTACAGTGGGATCCACAGTGACACATACTAAAAGAAGAAAGAATGCTATTAATTTACCTGGGTCTTTACAAGGCTCGGGTAAGACACATTACCTGTCCCAAAGAATTTACAATCTAAACTTCCTAAAATAAAAAGATCAATTTTATTTATTCCCCTTTCACAGATATGGAAATTGAGATACAGCAAGACTGTGCCTTGTCTTGAGACCATACACTGAGTCAGTGGCACAGCTGGAATTAGAATTTGAGTTCCTTATATCCAGTTTAGTGTTTAAACAACATACTGCCTTTCCTTTATAACTTAAAGCAGAAATTATTTTAAGCACCTATATTCCAAAACCAAACGCATTCCAACACCTCATCCATCTTAGCACTGCTCCTGAGCCCACTGATTATATTAACTACATGTAGAGCAGCTGTACAAAACACAACCTGCTGATTTCTGAGCTATTCATCCTGAATTACCAGTGCTGTGACTCTAGGTAAATGCTCACAGAATATACACTCCTGAATACATCTACAAATATGAGTGTGCTCCAGCACTGTATTATTCTTAGAAATGAGCATCAAAATAGTTTCTTCCCTGCATCTATAAATAACTGAAATTGCATTTTAGACACATGCTTTAGCTGCCATCCAGCTGTTTTGCTGAAATGTTGAAAAATATTACCCAAATGGCTAGATTCTCACTTAAATGTTATTTGATGAAATGATACTTCTGCTTTTTAACTTGTGTAAGGCAGCCTGAAAAATTCTACTTTGCTAGATTGACACAATAAGCAACGTTTAAGTTACACATTTAGTCTTATGTCTTCTTCAATGTGACATTATTAGCCCCACTATCAGTGCTACTAACCTCACAATTTTCTGACTCTTTCCCCCAAGGACACATGACTCTGTTCTTCCTTCATTTAATTTGATGCTGGGACTTGTGACAGCTCTTTTAAGATTCTCTTTATTTCAGTGTTGTAATGTGTGGGGCCTCTCTAGGTTATTTCAGTCTCTCTTAGAATGTAGAGATATTGTTAACATCCTTAGTGGAGAAACAATAACCATAAGAAGGCACATGGCTTAGTGTTTCTCTCGCTTTTTTCCCCACCTTCAACCGTAGAATTTTCTCTGGATGAATGAAGATCACGAAATCTATCAAAATATCTCCATGTCCCTAGCTACTGCTTGTAACTTTAATGGTCCATAGAATCAGATGGAGAAAATATCTTTTAGATTTTCTTATCCCCCTGACAGTGCAGCACTGGTTCCTCCATTATACTATTGAGTGCTTCATGCAATCCAAATTTATATAAATGTTCCAAGTAATGGGGCTTCCTCCATTTCCTGTGGGAGACTTTTCCACATCCTACTACATATCACGGTGAGTAAGTTTTTCCTGATATTTAGTATACATTCTATACTTGGGATAATAAGGCCCAAGGTGTGTCAAGTTAGCCACTTTAAAAAATGTTAATGTGAATGGCTACCCCAGATTCCCCAGGAACTCTGCCAGGTATAATACCCTGATCTCATCAGTTCCAATTCCTTTCCTTTGGTTTTTCTCCTTCCCTCTTCTGTACAAGCCTCAACAGTTTATTTATCTCCTTTCTCTCCATTCTTAATTTCCCAGCCATAGCCATGTTCCCAGCTTCTTCTTGCTCCAATCCTTTATAGTAACTCTGTCCTTCTCTTGTCTCTTCTGCTTCTCCAAGTCTTCTTGCCTGGGATAATCTTTTCTAATTTAATTTTTCCCCACGGCGTAGTTTCGGGGGAGCAAGGAGCTGTTGCTCCCCCAAACCCTGTAAGTCTCGGGCAGGCGTGGAATTTTCCCCTACACGCGTGGCCCTTTTGGCCTGACTGGAACTGTCCCTCCAAATATAGAAGTAAAACTACACCTATGTTTTTCTCCATTCTGTAGAGTAACCTGCACCAGCACCTCTGCCTTATCCCCAGTGAGAGCTTTAGTTGAGTGTTTTTATACTGACTGTGTGTGCCAACCAGAGTAGCAGCAGTAGCATTTATGGCCCTGACTGTGAGCCTTTCTGGCAAAATGCTCTTTTCCCTTCTTTCTTCTTATTGTTCATGTTGCCTGTCCTGATGATGCCAAAGTTCCCTTGCTGAATGGGAGTGGATATGCGATGAACAATGGCATCACACCAGTTACGGAGTGTCTGTGTATTTGAACAGCAGCAGGAATAGCATGTCTTGCTTATATGGACCCTGTCTCTCTTCTACAGATAATCATAAAGACAAAATGAAAGAAAGCTGCTCTATGCTCAGTTCTTCAGTGAGTAGACCTCCTGACATTGTAATTGACAACCAGCAGGCCAGGAATGTCAGAGAGAAAAGCAGTGTTTAAAACTAGAACCAGTTTATGGAAATCTGTCTAGGATCTGGGCACAGGCCATTAAGACGGAATTATTTCCAGCAAATTGGGGGCAGATGCTCACCCCATGCACTTGAAGAGTCACACATTGGGACAAATTCATCCTTGGTTAATTGACTACATTGAGTAACACCAAGGATGAATTTGGCATATTCAGTCCAAATAAGTGTAGATATGTGCAATTGGCAAACGTCTGTGTTTCTTTTCCCTACTTGGGACGAACATTCTATTACAACACCTAGTCCTGATTCATCACAGAGTTACTCCAGTTTTCCTTTACTAAAAGGAGGTATACTGACACAAAATTGAAATTATGAATGAGCCAACCCAATGGTTGGCATTCTGTTATGCTTTGTAAGATTGACCAGCAGGGACTGATTAACACGGTTCTGCCACAAAACCAATATAGTCTGCTCACATTAGCGTTAAACTGGTTTAAAATTAACCGTATTCAACAGAACCATGATTAAAATGTCTCTAGTTGAGTCTTTTGACACGCATATAAAAATCCTTGTAGTGTGATCATAAACCATATTGACTATTTTCAGAGTAACAGCCGTGTTAGTCTGTATTCGCAAAAAGAAAAGGAGTACTTGTGGCACCTTAGAGACTAACCAATTTATTTGAGCGTAAGCTTTCGTGAGCTACAGCTCACTTCATCGGATGCATACTGTGGAAAGTGTAGAAGATCTTTTATACACACAAAGCATGAAAAAATACCTCCCCCCACCCCACTCTCCTGCTGGTAATAGCTTATCTAAAGTGACCACTCTCCTTACAATGTGTATGATAATCAAGTTGGGCCATTTCCAGCACAAATCCAGGGTTTAACAAGAACGTCTGGGGGGTGGGGGTTAGGAAAAAACAAGGGGAAATAGGTTACCTTGCATAATGACTTAGCCAATCCCAGTCTCTATTCAAGCCTAAGTTAACTGTATCCAATTTGCAAATGAATTCCAATTCAACAGTTTCTCACTGGAGTCTGGATTTGAAGTTTTTTTGTTGAAGAATTGCAACTTTCATATTGACTATTCTTGAATTAGAGTTGCTTTCCTAGATTTGGTTTAAAAGTTATAGTGTAGACAGGCATAACATAGTACTTCTACATACCTATTAGAGTCGTAGCGTTTAAGACCAGAAGGGGTCACTAGATCATTAAAGTGCCCTTCAGTCTCCCTGTCAATTCATTTTCTTATTTTTGGAAATGATTTTCTTCTCCCTGGTTGCTATATGAAAAAAAACACTCAGATTACAAAGGAAACAGGAAGGCCCTTATCCTGCAAACATTTACTTGACTTCAAGGAAACTACTCACATTTGTAAAGTTAAGCGTGTGCATAAATACCTTGCTGAATTGGAACCTGACTGACTGTTGAGGGAAACAGTGCAACTTACTATACACAGCACAGAATGCGGTCAAATGCATAAGGCAAACAAACTGGAAAAATAGAGAAAATAGTTTTTCTCTATTATTTTTTGGTAATAAGATTGGGTATTACTTGTAATAACAGTTAAAAATTAGATAGAAATGTGATATTTAAATTGATGTCTCTTTAAATCTGGAGGATGTCTTACAGTATACTATTCATACAAAGTTCCTTTAATGGATACTCCTGGAGAAATTCTGCGCCATTGCGCACATGCAGAATTCATGACCCTCTGCAGAAAATACATTCTGCCAGACAGGTGATGCAGTTACATCTTTCACCCACCAGGGGTAGTTTTGGCACCAGGGCAGAGAGCAGCACTCTGTGGATAGGGAAGAGAAGAGGCTCACAGTCCCCTGCCCATGGGGCCAGGTGAGGAGGCAGAGGATATGGAGGGGTTGGTTAGAGCAGAGCACATGGGGCTGTTGGGGGTCACAGACTGGGGCTCAGAAGGGCTAGTGGGGGAACATACTGGGCTGGGTGCTGAATGGAAGTGGGGGCCCAGGACCACATGGAAACAGGGAGGGGAGTGCAGGGACCAATGGGGACAGGTGGAGGGGCTGGCTTAGTGCAGGTGCAGGGACACTTGGAGGGGGGGTGTAGGGCCACATGGGGATAGGAGGAGGATGGTGACTGGGGGTGCAGGGCTGGATGGGGAGGGGGTGACTGGTGGTACAGGGCCACATGAGGATGGGGAGGGGTGGCTGCGTGGGGATTCAGGGACACATGGGAATGGGGGAGGGAGGTTCAGGGCCATGTGGGGGGAAGGGGTGGCTAAGTGGGGGTGCAGGGACACATGAGAACAGGGGCAGATGCGCGTGACTGAATGAGAGAAGCTGTTGGTCAGAAAGAGTCTGCGGGGGGGGGGGGGGAGAGGCTCCCTGCTCCAACAATCCTTCCATCTCTCCAAAAAAACCACCTCTTCTATACTTCTCCCACCCATACCCAGCAACTCTCCAGCTTCACTCCCAGGCTCCTTCCCAGCAATTACTTCCCTCTTCTTCAGCTCCTCCATTACCTCTGACTTCCCCCAAGCCTTTTCACTGTTTCTGAGAGGTGCAGGAAATATGTTTCTGTATTGTAGTTTAAATGAATTATTATTCAAAGTTCTGTATTACTATGCCTGGTAAGGAATCTGTTTGTCAAAAAAACATTTCCTGAATCATTTTTATTGTCTGTATCATTACAGACTTACTTGCTGACAGGTATTTTGAAATAAATTAAGGAACCGGTGTGATTATATTGTGTTGTTTTGACAAATAAAATGTGCAGAATTTTGCAGAATTTTAAGATATTGTGCACAGATATTTAATTTTTTGGTGCACATTTTTTTTATTTTTGTTGGTGCAGAATTCCACCAGTAGTAAATGGGCTGTGTTTATATGACATGCACATAATACTACTTAATAGTACAAGATGCTACATGTATATTTATGGCTATAGAAAACATTGTCTGTTGTTATATGCTTTTATTTGATAAATATTATGTGGTTTTGTAATTAAACAATATTGTTATTTATATGCCCTTGGTGGCAATGTTACCATTGCTTGTGCAATTTTAATTTTGTCATTTCTGACTTTTAAGTGCTTACCTGTGTAAAAAAAAAATAAAAAAAGTAATGCCATTTTTGGACAGAATTTTCCAGATTTTTTTTTGTGTGGGGGGAATAAGGAAAAGGAAACTCCATTGTTATGGTAGCTCCCAAAAACCTGATTTAGGATGGCCCTATTATGCTGCACTCTGCACAAACACAGAAAAGAGAGAATTTTTGATCCAGAGATCTTCCAGCCTAAAGACACAAACAAGGAAAGCATATGAACATACAAGTGAATGAGTATGGGGAAGAACTGGCACAGCTTTATAAGTTACACATATTATAATTTGGTGTTTTTAACTGGGGTAGGGAAAGGAAAGAAGGGGAAGAGGAAACCTGTCTTGCTATGACCAGCAGATTAGGTTTCGTAGGCATTATGGCAAAGTGTACCTTAAGGAGGGATTTGAAGGACAATAAAGAGGCTATATCGATTTTTTTCAAGAAGTTTTTTCCATGCATAAAGGGGCATCACCAGAGAAAGCATAGATGTGTTTTAGAGAGAAGCTGACAGGTGGGTGGCTGGGAACTTTGGCAGAGCAAAGGAAAGGTCAATTTCACAGTTTGTTACTAGATCAGCTAGGTAGGGTAGGACTAAGTTATGAAGGGTCTTTAAGGTAAAGAGAAGAAGTTATTTTTTGATGGTGATGAAGAGGGAGCCAATGGAGGGAATCAAAGAGGAGAGGATTGATGTGGTCACAGAGACGAACCAAGAAGATGATCTTAGCAGCATTTTTAATAGACTTGATAGGCACAAGTTTATACCTAGTCAAAGCTAGAAAAGAGCAAGTTGCAGTAGTTAACAGATAAGATGATGAAGGCTTGGACAAAAATATTGTTTTTGTGGACAGAGAGGAAAGGCTGTATTTTAGTACCCTGAGGGACTCCAATAGACAGAAGAGAGGGAAGGGGTGACTCCTCAAATAAGACACTGGAAGAATGATCAGAAAGGTATGAGAACAACAACAAGAGGAAAGCACTACGCAAGCCGATGTGGAACATTTCAAAAAGTAGGGATTGGTTGACAGTGTCAAAAGCTGAAGACAGTTCAGAGAAGTTTAGGATAGACTACGAAGTATTGAAAGTATTTTTAGTTGAATGTAAAATGGGAGAATACTGGAGATACTGAAGAATGAAAGTTAAAGATAGAAACTGTGTAGACAGCATGTCCAGTGAGTTTGGAGATGAGAGGGAGAAGAGAGATTGGGCAATAGTTTGAGGGTCAGCAGTGTTGTTTTTCTTAAGAAATGGGAAATCAGCGCACAATTGTAGGAGGAGGGGAAGCAAACTGATGAATTTGAGAGGGAGAGAGAGGATGGAGGCTAAAAGATTAGATGTCACTAATGCAGGAAGAGTAGTTGAAAGAGAAGAGCAGACAAGTCTCAGTGTCAGTGATGGGGAGAAGGAGGAGAGTGTAGGGTGTGGGGAAGGGTGGCAGGAAAATGAAGGGGGAGGTCCCATCAGATCTTTTTGATACTTTCTTTGAAGAAATCAGTGTTTTAGTAGGGAGATGAGTCATGAAAGGCATCTGGATTTATAGGTACAGGGTTCAGTGAGGGAAGAGAAAATGGCTAAGAAGATGTCAGAATTAAAAGAAGAAGAAATTAACTTGTAATGGAGAAAATCAGTATGATCACATTACTTCTGCCAGAGATGCTCAGCAGCACAAGAAGTGAATAGACAACAGGTGTTGGAGCTGAGCCAGGGCTGGGAGTTGGCTGGGCAGACCTTGTGATGGAGAAAGGGACAAAAAAGTCAAAGGTGATGGAAAGAAAGTAACTGAAGTAATGAGCGCAGAAGAGAATTTGTGGATGTTGATGGACTGCAAATTGGTGGAAGGATGTGATGGAAGGTCAATGAGTAATATGGAAGGAGATGAGGAGGTTGTCAAAGAGGGGGAAAATCAGAGAAAGCAATGCTTAATGAAAACAAGATCAAGAAAGTGGCCATTTTGTTGAGTGGTACAGTTGATCCATAGTTGCAGGTCAAAGAAGGAGGTGAAATCTAGGAAATAGGTGGCTGGAGGATCAGGTGGGATGTCATTCGGGAAACTAAAATTGCTGAGGATAAGGGTGGGTGATTCTGACAGTAAGAAGAGCCCAGGAGTCAAAGTCAGACAAGAACTGTAGTGGGGGAAAGGAGGTAAGTCCGTAGATCTCACAAACATGAGGAAGAGAGGAGAAAAGGTTTGGATGGAATGTTGCTCAAAGGAAGAGAATGAGTGAGAATGGGAAGAAGGAGAAGTTAGATGTGGCAGGATTGGAAAATGAGAAACTCTGTGTGTCCCCCCTTCCCTCCATGATTTTTGGAAGATGACTCGGCTGGGGGAGTGGGAGGAAAAGTAGTAGGTGCTTTTATGCAGCAGCTTCAGAAACGATATCAGAGGGAGTTAAGAGGTGGAAAGAGTGGGAAGTAAAGAGGTCATAGATGGCAGTGGAGATTTTTTCAGGATGTAGGAGATGGGATGGAGCAAGCATTCCAGAGGGAGCAGGAGAAAGAGTAGAGCAAGGGTGGAAACAGGCATGAGATTAGAGGGGGAGGGACAGGATCATCAGAATTGGTGGCAAGGGAAATTTTGGCAGGTGGAGAGTAGTGAATCGAAGCAGCACCAAGATTAGGGCAGAATATAATCGAAGAGAAGGAGGGGAAGGCGAGAGGGAGCTAGGGAGAGGGTGAGCAATAAGACAAGTTAGAGATGTTGGGAGTAGTACGGAGAGGGTAGAAAGGATGGGAAAATGATACTGTGAGATGGGGGAGAGAGGGAAGGAAAGAGGAAGTGTAAAGAGACAAGGCAAAGGAGAAATGTTCTGGGGGCCAAAGAACTATAGGAGAACATTGGTAGATGAGAACAATTAAAGGGGAACATTTAGAAAACTAATTTAATTCTAGGATATCCAGAGTTCCTAAAAGATACCTGGTGAGCAAAACGGCTGTGCTGGCAGCAATCAAAGTTTTAGAAATGTATCCTTGCAGCTGGCTTCTTGCTTCAGAACAGGGGCAATAGGAAGGTGGCAGCCCAGTGGACTGTCAAAAATTTAGGTTAACTAAACATGATCAGAATACCCTGTCCCACAGGTATTATGACGTCTGTTGAAGGAAACTCTCCACTTGGGCATTTTGGAAAGGCCACAGGAGAGAAACCTTCCCCTTTGAAATGTAAGAGCTTTTATCTTCCAGGATGTGCAGTAAATTATTCATTTATTCCCAAAAACATTCATTGTGAAACTTGATTAGTTCTGAACATATATGTACTGTGGTCTTCTCTACCTGCAGAACTTTACAAGCTTAGCTTGAAAACTGCATATAAAATATAACATACATGTAGTGTGTATAATTTTAGTGGGTCATAACAGTTAAATCAGAAACCATTTTTCTGAAACCCTCATTTGCACTTTTTCCTCAGTGATGGTTATTTCCAAACCAAATTTATACTTCATATGCCTAGCCATTTTTAGTGGTAGAAGTTTTTGGTTTATTTTTTAAAGTCATGCACACAGATACATATATGTGTGTGTGTGTGTGTGTGTGTTTATAATCTAACTATATTAGCTATTTCTAGAGTGCCTGTTGCCTTGGTAAGTAAGCACTGAATATAATTTATTGAGAAGCACCAGAGTACATACCGTGAGAGAGTATATTTTTTCTGATCTTCCCGTACTCCCAAACCTTTTACTTTGAGCTGTAACTACTGATGGCACCCAGATATATATCTGGCCCTACTCACTGGAGCATCACGTTTATCTTAATTCACGTGTATTGTTATTTTTAAATGCACTGTTTATATGCTATTGAAGTTGTATCAAGTGGGTCCTCATCCATCTACATACTTTGCAGGTCCTTAAGACAGCTACTAATTTCTGGTTATAGCAAATATATGGTATAAACACATATTTTACAGGAGCCTCTTTGGGGTAAAATCTGGAAGAGAAGTTCTTATTTTCAGAAATGGCAAGTCTTTAAGTGCTCTGCTGTTCTCCCTGATGCTTCATCCTTCTCCCATTAAACATAAACAAAATGCAGTTGGACTTCAATTTTTTTCAGCATATATTCTTTTTTAGTGTTCATAGAATGTCTAATCTATCACCAACCCTTTTGTGTGCAAATTTTCGTCTAATTGGATGTGGATAGTCTTTGTAGTTAAATATGCTGTGTACCCTCACAGAACTCCTCATGCCTCATAATCTTGCCTCACACGTAGCAAAAGAAAAACATATCGACCTACTGTCTTCACCAGACTTTTTTCTCTCAACAAGTAGTAACAATATATGCTACCCCATGCAAATAAGCCTTCATTCTTACTAATGCTTCCAATGCAGGCAACTAAGGATTTGTAACAGAGTAGTGTATCTTCCCTAGTATCCAGAAATATCATCCTAATGTGTTAATTGCCCTTCCCAAACAAATTCACTCCATGTCTAAAACCACTGGACTGGAATATTTGGGTGATAATTATATGTTGACACTGGACTATTTGTCTGAATAAACATTTCAGGAACTCAGATATGACTTTGATCTCAGTGAGACTTCTGCCGATGAAATTCTCCTTTTGGACAGACTGGGCTCTCTCATGCAACACACTACTTTATATGTTTCAGGGGTGCTGGAACAATTTTTACAGTGGGGGTGCTGAGAGCCATTGAATCAAACTAAATCCTGCATATAATGAAAACCACTTCAAGCCAGGGAGTGCGGCATCCCTAGTTCCAGTACCTATTATATTTTTCCATGGTGTTCAGATCCCTCGCTTCTCTTAACACACCTCAGTAACCTTTATGCTGGTTGCCTGTTAGCCTGCCTTATCTGAATATCATAAGTTAAAGGTCCAATGTGTCCTATGTTGGATCTTGTGTTTTTTTCCCTTCTGTCTATCCTCAGGTGACACAGAACAATCAGAGTTATCTCCTTGCACCTCTACTCGTTCAGCTTGGTGTATTTGTGTTGGGGAGTAGCTATATACAAACCTGTTTACTTTCCAGTCTCCCTACTGGCTGACAGTTCATGACAGGGGTTGACATTTAAATGAAATTAGACCTAGTGTTGGCCAGAGAGATTAGATATGGTGTGTAATATCCTGACATTTTAGTAAATCTGAATCCTCTTGGTTTCTGACTATGCTTTCTTATTGACCCAGTCATAAATTATCTAGCTGTAGGAAGGACGGATGGTCATATGGTTAATGTATGAAGCTGAGATGTAGCTGCTGTTCATAGCTCTGCCACAGAATTCTTGTGTGATTCTGGGCAAGGCACTTCACTTCCCTGAGTTTCACCTTCTGCATCTGTAGAAGGAATGATAATCACAGCTGCCAAATGTCATATGGTGGTCACGACACTCAAATATTTTTTCAGTTTCCCCCGTCTCTGTCATGCATGCTTACATTTCTGCTGGAATGATACAGTTTCCTAACCACTGGGGTCACTGCAAAGCCAGCACTCAGGATGTGGAAATTCTCTTCTCTGCTAGTGCTGGGACAATGCTCTCTCTGAGGGTATTCAGGAAACATGGGAAACAGCTAGAGATGGGGACTGCTGGCTGCACAACTTTTAACTGGGAAGTTATGAGGGTTGAAGAGGAGCAAGATCAGAAGCAAGGCTGATGGGGTGGCAGGGGTAGGAAGTGAAAGAAGACAATAAATGGAAGTAGAATGCAGGAAACTAATGGGATTGGGCAGGATGTTGAATTAATGGGGAGCAAAGCCAGAATGCTCCAAGTTTTCCACAGCAAGGCTGCAAACTCTTGCTGCCTTACAACAACCAACTGCTCCAGGATCTCCTGACTTGCTTTCAAAAGCCTGAGGCTCTCCTGCTCCTACCCCACAGCAAGCCCCCAGGCTTCTTCCCCCATACTCTGCCATTGACTATCTCCAACATCCTAGTCCTCTCTGGTTTCTCTAGACTCCCCAACCAGGCTCAAATGTCATGGTGATAGACTCAGTATAAGAACTTAAAAAGACAGATGGTCAACCCTGGCTTCCCCAGGCCATCCCTGTTTCTGTGGAGTGTAAAGGATAGATTTCTGCCTCCCATACCTGTCCCATTGCTTGGGGCACCCCAAGGGAAAAATTAGTGACTATGTCACTTGCAAGAAATTTAACACATAGAGCTGCGCAAAACTTGGCAGCTCTGAATGTTTCACAGAGGTTGTGAGGCTTAATTCATTAGTATTTGTAACAGGCTTCGAGATCTTAAGGTATAAGGCACTATGGCCTCAGTCCTGGGGTTGGTGTTGAGCACACTGGACCCAATCTAATAATACCCTTCAGCATATGTTTCTCTGAATCATGTGAGGACGAGGAGGAGTCCTGTTAACATTAGTGGGTTGGCTGGAGGGACAAGTTTAAATGCTTTGCTGTAGTGGAGTTTCAGCCTCTTCAGTTCTGTCAGACTATAGCTTAGATTTTCAATTGAAGTAGGAAGGATTTGAGTTGACCAGAAACTTATTTTTTTTTATACTTCTTACTTGATATAGCTTGATGTTTTCAATATTGGAGTATAGCTCATTTGGGGTGTCCGCTTTCTTATTCCCTTAGTTTCCTGTTGGTGGTCATCACTACATATCCTTGTTTGTCAGTTTAATAGGCAAGTACTCATGTAATCACCTAGAATTAACTGTTTCAATCCTTATTAGCTCTACTGGAGCTTAAAAAAAATCTGTTGCTCAGAGAAAGTTCCTTTTTCAGCAAAATCTAGTCATGTTTCCAGATCACTACAGCCCGTTTGCCAAGGTAGCTTCTTATCTTTCTTAAATGCAAACAGATTATAAACAAAAATATCTACCCAAAAATAAGCACAATGAGCTGAAAAATACTTTGTGCTCACTAATTTTTATTAAATTAGTGTTTTACAGAGGTGAAAATGTAAAAGTTTAGACTGCCTGAGGATGACATTAATTTTGGCTCCTGCTATTCAATAAAGGAGAATGAGTATATATCAGAGCAATTGCAGGAACATATTAAATATGCTAGCTGTGAGGAGAGCTCTTTCTTACACATGTTTCTTGATGTAAAATGGGAACTTTTATGTTTCTTTTCAGTTTGTAAAGAAAAATATTTTAAATACACAATTTCCAAATCTTAATTGTAACTTTAACACATTTGGTGTATACAGTCCACTTTATTTTCTCATTCTAAAAATTAATACACTTTGTTAATAAAAAAAAAAGTTTGACAGAGGAGCAGTGTAGTGGATGCAAAGTACCAGAATATGTCTGAGGTAACAATTTCATTTTTTCCTGATATTTTGTTGTGGATATATTGTAAAAATGGCTTCTACAATCAAATTTTCCATATAAATCATAGCTTCAAAGGCAAACTCAGAACCCTTCCCTCCCCCCAGTCCTTCAGCTTAGACCCTTTCACCTGTGTGGTACCAGTGGTCTGCGTATGCAGATCCAACTGCAGAATCAAGTCCACTATGTTTAAAGACAAGGATACTCATTTTATTTAGTAGAAATAACTCTCTTTAATTTCTCCTTTCATGATGGCTTAAGTTTTCCCATTTTCTCTTTACACCACTTAATTTGGTTTGGTATTTTCTTTCAAACTGAGCTGTTTAGTTTGGCAGTTGTATTATAGAATACGTTAGAGTCAGAAGAGATTTTCCTAGATAGAAAATGTATTAAACTTCAGAATAACATTTGTAGGCTTGGGTTCTGATTTTTAAAACTGATGGTGGGTACCTCACTAAAGTACAACATTCAGAAGATCTGTCCCCAGCTATGTCGTGGACTTCTTGAATGACCATAGGTATGTCATTTAACCTCACTAATTTGAGTTTGTACACCTGTGAAATGAGGATAGTAGCATTTTCCAACTTCAAAGGGATGATATGTGACTTAATTCATTAATATTTGTAAAGTGCTTTAATGTCCTGAGTGTTTTAATTTAAATGCAAAGGAATTTGAATTTCTAATTCTGAAATAGAATCTAAAATAAGTCTCCTGTGTTAAAAATATCACTGTTATTGTCCAGTGAACTCTTAGTATTTAAGCTTTGTGCTCTGTTGGCATATTAAACTTTTGAATTACACTGTAACTTAATTGCATAGAATCTTCTATATCATGTATCTCAATAAAACATTGAGGATTAATTAGGGATTGATAACTTATATGAGTTGCATATATAGATTCAGTTTTTAAAGATGGGTATCTTTAAACCCGTCATATTCTACAAAAATGACATCTTACAGTGGAGTAGTTACAACACAAATTAGCTTATTCGTGTTAGGTGTTAATGAAAAAGTTGTTGTAATTTCTCTGAATCACCATAAAAAGTGTATAAAATGTGGGTTCATAGTGTGCAAATTGTTTTAGTGGATTAGAGACTATTGGAACACTATTACTGACAGCAGTATTATAAAGTCAAAGCAGTTTTTTTTATTTCTGTCTTCTAACAATCTTGGAATGAGAAATTCAAATCAGTTAAAATATTTGTGTGGGTTTTTTTAATATTTAATGGGTAATGTTCAGTAACAGCAATGCCCATAAAACTACCTGGAAAACTAACATTTATACAGCCTAGTGTCTGCAGTTTCTCTTAAAATGCTTACCATTTTTGCCTATTTTACCCTTCTGTTGATATCCACTTGGCAAGCTTGGGAAGCAAAAAAAAAACATCTCTTACATATCCATGATCAAAAATAAGCGCCTGATGGCCTGAAGGTTGAAATAATTATCTCTGGTGGCCGTGCAGATCTCAATGTCAAAGCTAAGAACCACAGGGCAGTAGAATTAAAGCATGAAAACTGGCATGAGCACAGACAACTGCTTGAGGCTCTTTATTACTGTTTGATACGGCAGTCCTTTGTTGAAAATCTTGTTTTTTTGGTTCGAAAGCAACTGTGTGTGTCTAATCTCGCATTTTCCTTTATCATCAATTCCATTCCTCTGATATTTACAAAACTGAGCAACATCACATGTGTTTATCCTGATTTCTGAATTAGTATATCTGAAGCTTTCTGCTAATCTGCAGATAGGTGGCACCGTTCATACAGATTGGAAAAGCAGTGCTTTCCCTGTTCACACTATTCCATGCTGTAAATTAACCTGTCACTTTATTATTTGACAAGATCTTCATTTTTATTCATCAGGACTTGGGCCAGGATGGGTGCATTTATGGCCATTTGCTTTGCATGGCTCTCAGCTGAGTTTGTAGGTATTGTAAGTGAGATCCATTATCCCTGTTACAAGTGCACACAATGCAGATGCTGATCTGTGATGATGATGAGAAACCAAAGTCAGTAAAGACCACATAAGCCGCCCTTGATGAAAAGATAAATGAATGCATAAATAACATTGTGCTCTGCTGTGTTTGCTGAGATCAAGGATAGATTTTGAAGGTTTTGAGAGATCAGACGTACAGAACCTGGAGAAATTCATCCTCCCTCACTTTGCATTCAGCAAGCATTTCACTGTGTACAGAGAAGCCGAGACACATTTTAATACATTACTGGAAACCCAGAAATGTTTGGGCACCTCTCTGGGTTTTTTTTAAGGAAAAAACAAAGAAATGGCATCCATATAAGGCATAACTGTAATTAAATATGGAACTAAAAAAAATTCCTAATTCTATTCTTTATGTAAATACATTTACATCTATTGTGTTCTAATTATAAATGTAATTATAGAGATAAATTAGTAAATTATGTTTGTAATTGTATTCATAAAGATTAATGACATTTAAACAGATAGGTGCATGCTAACATAAGACGTATTTAAAGAGTGCATTTCAGCTATATGTAATGGTCCTGTGTTTTAAATATTCTATAAAATATAATTTAGCTAATTGAATATATTTTTAAGATTGATGGCCCTGCCGTTATTTGTGTGTGTGTATACATGTA
>NC_140415.1:60275000-60497500 GCF_965140295.1 Lepidochelys olivacea | reverse complement strand
ACAGTAGGGGAGGAAATGAGGTATATCTTACTAGGATAAATCTAATTATAGCTTCTTGTGCTGCACCACTGTTTTTCAAAAACCAGAATATTAAAGCTGTAATAGCTATATATATATATATGTATATACAGCTTGTGTAATAGTATGTATGCAGCAGGAAGTCAGAAAGACATGCTCTGATATTTTGGTGAAGGAGGCAGAATGATTGATAAACTGAATTTGGACATGAGAACTCAGACTGTAAAGTGATGCCCACCTTCAAAATACCTTAGGTAGTTAGGAAGGATCCAGAAACTCTTGCATTTTAATTTCAGCTCTGCTACTACTTTTTGTGTAACTTTCAGAAAGTCACTTAACCTCCCTAGTTTAGTTTCCCTGTCTGTAAAATAGATCTAATGATACTCAATACTCATCTGTATCATGTGCAGATTAGTTACTGTTCTGTTTGTTATGTATTGCTTTGAAAATGTAAAGTGCTAAGTACTATGTACCCTTTCCATTAAAATATTGATGGAGGTAGTTCTCTCAAGGTGAAATTCACAGCTGCACAGAGGTCTTATGCAAGATCTTGCACTCCACTGGAGCCCTATAATCTTTATGGAAAGGAGAAAGGGAAATAGTTGCATGGAGGAGGGCATAGGGCCTGTGAAGTATGGGCTTCCCGCACAGAGGGAACACACACCAGATCCAAATAAGATGGCATGGAGAGGGTTGTGGGGGCCTAGCCAAGGGAGTAACTACATGAATTCAGAGAACCGCAGGTTCGCATATAGGGAGTAGGGAGCAAGTATTATTCCAGCATGCAATAGTGAGTGTGGAATGTTTGTATTGCAGCATTACAACCTGTCTCAGCGTTGTTGGGCTGAATTCTGTCCCATTCAGCTTCCACAGAGTCCAAATTTCATATTTATGGGATGTTGACGTGACTGAGGACAGTTCTATAAGAAACAGTGTTTGATGAAGGAAATAATTATTTTAGATTAATTCACATGGATTTAAGCAAGTGTTGTAGAAAATTGGAAATTTCTCAGCTGTTTTACTTTCCATTGGAAATTAATTGTATACTCTAAAATATGGTGAAATGAGACAGTGATTGAAAAGGCACTGAAACTCCATATTAGGAGTGGTGCACACAGTAGATCTGCATGAAGTTTGTGGGCATTCAGAAGAATAACACACTCAAAATATATAGAAAAGGCTTTGGAATGTCCAATTTTGTTGTTTTGGAGTGCACATCGTACAATAGTTAGGGTAACAGTGCTTACAAATAGAGGCATTTGGGTCACTGATTATGGATAGAAGCATACTACAAAATATTGCTTCTAGAGTTACCTACCTTATAAGTCATGTGTGCTCTGAGAATGAGAGGTGTAAAACTTTTCAAAAGTAGACTCAAAATACAATAACTATCTGGTTTTTAATCTTGAACATTGTGATATTATTGATTTGTTTCATAAAGTTGCATTAACACCAGGTTACCAAATAACAAAGGAAAAAGTGAACTGAATGATGTATACTTACTACAATAAAGGTAGTGTATGGTAAAATAAGATGAATACAATTCTTGATGCAACTAGATATGGACCAAATACAATGAAGATTTAGAAGGCAGTAGTCACAAAAAGAAATTTAAGGTTTATTTTTTATAGTTCTAATATCCATTAAAAGTTAGTAACACAGCAGGTGACTATGGGTAAGTGTAAAGTGAATGTTTTGAAATAAATAACAGTTGGGTGACCTGGGATGACAGGGCTCTAGACAAGGGTATGTGTTTGTCAATATAGCCTACATGTTTTACAGACTCCTGAGGGAACAGGGGAAGATACAATTTCACCTTTTCTGTGCCAAAACATTTTAATTATATCTTCTTCCAAGTACAGCGGTTCAGTAACCAAGGAGCTGACATTGATGCATGTGTTGATAAAGCTGCAAACATTCAAAATGAGATTAACAAAGATTTTGAGGAAAGGGTGACAGCTAATTTTGCACAGTATTCTGCATCTAATTCAGGTCAGTGTAATGATAGAATATTTTATAACTCTTGTGTCATCCAAAGGGACTTTTATGATGTTTTGGTTTTGTATTTGTGTGCATGAAAAGTAAAGTTCTAACATATCTTTCAAACAAGTTATAAGTTTTTATTGAACATCAATTTGTTATATCCATAAGCATTTTGAAAGAAGAAAACTAGCATTTAGAAGTAATTTTATACATGAATCAACCTTCATCAGATAATCGTATACTTTTGTCTAATTCACCTTGAAAATACTAACTTCAAGATGTGTAACAGAATCAAATCAAATATTACAGAACCCAGTAACATTGCTTGGTACATGGAAGAAGATCGATCAGAGAAAGTAATATTAAGTGTATTTAATCAAACTGTAGTTTCTTTATGTTGTTTGAAACCTTTTGAGAACATCTCAGTATTTCTGTTCTATTCTCCTCTTTATTTGAAGGCAGCTGACATTCTTCTTTCACTTTTCTTTTTGTTTGTGAAATTTTCTTTTTTTTATCCACTCACTTCTCCATCTGCTTTCACTTTTGTTTGCTTGGGCCGTCTCTCATCCCAACTTGATAATGAGGAATGCGGTGTGACCCTGACCTCTATCAGCCCATGCATGACCTTCTGACTCTCCCACATAACCTTTGACCTTCTCTTTGACAGCTTGATTAATTACCCTGTGTTATGATTTATGAGTAAGTGCTATGTAAAAATAATAGACAACAGGTGGTCCTCTAAAAACTTTTTGTGGCATGTTTTCTTTTCCTGCCTAACTTGATGAGGTATTTTAAGTTGGGAACTTACTGGGACAATGTATGTTTGGCAGTACCACGGCATTTTTAGACACTTGGACACAGCCCTGGAATCCAGGGAGCTAAGAGTTGAGGTGTAGCTGGGATGAAAATATTACAAAGTGTTAGCAGGGTGCAGTTGCCAAAATGCACATTGGGTCGAAACATAAAACAGAGTCAACTGACATTTCAGGCTTTTCAGTCTCAGGTCACGTCTTGAGAAAATTACTCAAATAATGGAGGGGGCATTTTTCAAGCTGAGCTGCATCTCCAACAGCTATGTTTACTTTAACGCTTCACTAGTGACTTCTGATTGGTTGTCATGACCTCATCCCACTGTTGCACCTAGGATGTTGTAACAGTGACATATATGTACCCTTCTCATGAAAAAGATGGGAAATAAACAGAACATACATCTTTCAAAAAGATGAATGGACATTGCTATGTCCATTTTAACCATGGGCAGATTTAGTTTACAGACCTGAACACTTTGAGTTGCATTTCCCTTGAGGATTAGCTCTGATCTTGTAGCAAACAGTCTAAATAGAATTCTGAACTTGAAAAATCAGATTGATAAAGCTCAGGAAAATGATCTCTTATAGATCCTTACTTACAGGCCAAAAAGATAGTTACACAGGTCAAGGGATTCCACTCTAGCCCCTGACCTCTCTGGTCACATATGGCATCCCATTTTGGTGGATTAATATGCAGGGCTGAATGCTTTCAGCTCATTATTCATTTAGTCAGCCACAAGAGGTTTGAAAAGATTCAGAATTTAGCTAAAATATTTTAGATTGGCTTTGACCTTACTATTGCTGACTAACAGGGTAAATTAACTTGGATATAACTTCAGTTTCAAACATCTCGTGTAAAGTTCCAATAAAGGACAAAAGTATCATCCTATTTCATATTGCTGTATTTCAGTGACTAGTGAACTTCTGTATCTATATGACTTTTATTGCCAAGCTTTCTTATTTATGATTTTTTGTGCTTTCCAACACCTGTCTGCTTTCCCATTAGCAATCATCTGTTGGATAAATGATAAGTGAGCTATTATATATTTGTCACTCTATTTATAGACTTGAAACTAGAGCTCGCATGCAGTGCTCTTTTACAATTCTTAAACCTCAGGGAGCAGTTAGTTGTATGGACTATGAGTTCTTAACTTACCTTTCTGAAGCAATAGTATTTGGGGAAATACCTATTACGATGCTGGCAATTTAAGCCTACCTACTTTACTCTGATAGAGAAAGTACAATTACATCCATTGAACTAAAGGATGAAGTTTACTTTTATCAATATCTGTCTTGATTATCACATCTAGTAACAGATGTACTATGTAAACAAACTTGGAGTTAATTAACTAAAACACGCATTTCTTCTCTCAGATATGGTAGTACATTAGGATTATTTTGTAACAATCAGTTGAAGAACTGTGGGGATTATTCTGTTTTGAGACAGAAAAAAATTATACCAATCTAATTACAAATGCTTAAAATATAGCAGTTTACAAAGTATAACTTTGTAGTGTAAAATAACTTCAACAGCAGAGCAGTTTCTCCATTTGTACAAAGGAGATATACAGAAAAAAGCTACTTCAACGTTATACACATGAATAACATATCTAACTTTTTACAAATGAACAGTCTTAAGAAATTTTCCTAGAAACATGTATGTATTTAATGAAAGACTTCATCATGTCAAATTTTTTAATAACACTACATATGTATCTAGGCTGAAAGCGAGATTAGTGTTTGCCTCTCTATTGATATTACAGTGAATGCGAGTTACACTTCTGAACAGGCTTTTTATAGAATATAATTTTAAATAGTAGTTGTCCATTTTTGTTAGAGCCATATTAATGGTTTGTGAACAACTCTACTGATTATTATTAGTAGTTGATAAAGAATATTTTCAGTTTTTTTAAACTACATGAACTTCTGTTTGTTCAATTCTGCATTGACGTCACCTTGTGTAACCCCATGGATATTTACAAGTTAGTGGACCATTTAGCTCTTTGTCTCTACTTATAATTTTCTGATTGCAATTTTTTGTTGTAAATTTTAATAAGTGCATATCTTTATGAAGTTTGATAGTGCAAATGTGTGCTACTTATTATATAATTTTTCCAGACATTGATGGATCCTAAGAAACACATCGTTTTCATAGGTCAGCAGCATGAGGGAGGTCTTTTACTTAAAGATGAGGATTCATTTTTGATGAAATAGGTTTGTACAGTGTAGTATAGCCTGATAGAGGTTAAATTCTGGTGCAGTTATAGATGCTACAGTGTATATCCATATTGTTTCATATGAGTCAGTATATTATGTTAGCTCAAATTCTCTTGTTGATGCCATTGTTTATGTCTTACAATTTGGGTTGAAGTGATTATGAAAGAAAAATAGAAAACACGGAATGAAAACATGTAACTTCTGATAAAACAATATTAAAATCTTTTTATAACAGTAGGTGTTAAGACTTGTTTGGCAGATTATGCTCAGACTTAATTATTGTAGTGTTGCTCTATGGAAAAGGCTGTTTGAAAAGGAAAAAAAAATAAAAAGTTAAAAATGTAAAGAGAGACATGTTATGCTGTTTAAAATCTAATTGATAGAAATCCTTTAATTGATTTATGTAGTAGTGAATTTAAAAATGGAATCATTTTTCATCTCTTGATGTCTCTGTGAAAAATTGACATTGTGTCCTCATAAAATTGGACAAATGACTCATGTAATTTTCAGTTACATAATCAATAACTTAGACAAATTCTGCTTCTTTGAAGATTTATGTGTCTGTTTTGTGGCCAGATTTTAGTGGACATAGAGTTTCAAATTTCAGCAACACTTATAAAACCACAATGAATACATGAATTTTGCATTTGGCTTTGTATAGAAAGCAAAAAGAATCAATACACAGAATGTCTGCACTCAAAATGAACAGATCAAGAAGATGGACAACAAACTAAAGCATTCTACACTGCAGGCTACAATCACCAAAGTACTTCATGTAGTTTGTTTTGAAAACTTCATCATTTCTTCCTACCATTTAGCATAGCACAAAAAGTGTACTTTCATACAACTCTCCTAATTCACTAATATTTTTACATAGGTTTACTAAAGCACTACTCTGTGTTGTGGTGTGTTTGTTATAGATTTAAGATAAATTTAAGATAAACTTAAATTCATTTTTAAAAGTTGAAAAATGTATTTAATAATAATACAGTATTTCTTCTTTCTAGTCAATAATAATAATGTTGTAATTTATTTATTATTATAATATCCAGTTATGGGATAGCTGCATTTCAAAGCCTCATGGTGGTGTGGTTTTTGTTGATTTTTCTGCAGGTTTGTTTTTTGTTTTTTTTTAAGTTCAATTCACTCAGAAGAGAGGGCAGGGGAGAAACATGACAGGAGACCACTTACTTATGGTACAGAATCTAGTGAGGAGGCAATTTTCTCTTTGGCCTGTGGTGACCTTTTTTGACTATGTTCCTTACACCAGAGACAGTGTATTGAATGCCTCTATTTCACCCTGTTTAGCAGAGTGCAGCAGTGTCCTTTAACTTAATTTTGGTGGGAGGAGAAGTTATAGCAGAAATTTGAGAAGGGCGTGAAAAGTTGTACAGGCACAAGGAAGAGGGATAGGAACTTCCTTCAAATGTGATTTTAATAACTAGTCGAGTGTGTCCAACTGTAGAAAATCACCAAGTGACAATCTGTCTACCTGACAGTGATCACAATGCGTTACAAGATTTTTGAATAGCTATACAGATTAGAATAAAGCAAGACCAAATAAAGTATCTTTTGTTGGTGTAGATTTGGTTTACTTTGGCCAGCTAGGTATGTAGACTTGTTTGATCTTCTCACTTGGCCTGAATGTAAAATGAAAGTTTAACTAAAAAGGCAGAAATAATGTTGTTTTGATAGCTAATTAATACAAAATATGTATTTATTATTATAGAGTTTTTTTAATTTAAAAGTGTTTTATGTTTAATTGGAGCCCATTCTGTTAACTGTTTGTCCTTTTCTCTTCCCTCCCCCCTTTTAAAATATTTTTATTCACAGAAATGTTACTATATTTCATTGATTGTCAGTATTTTAAACCTATTTTTACATTACATAAAAACAAATAGCTGTTTCATTGAGAATTTATTTCTCTTACATAAATGTGTGTATTCTTCAACAGTTCCATTTCTTGAGGCACAAAAATATAGCACAGATGTTTAAAATCATAATATCATACACAGCATAGTTTTCTCTGGGTTTGCAGAATACAATACATAACTTAATCCCAAAGAAATTTTAGTGCAGTTTTAAAGTGGTACTTAAGTCATTCTACCCTAACAGAGTTGACTTGTAAGCGGTATTGCTGAATCAGTGTTGATATTGATTCATGGTTACTGTCACTATCAGTTTGTGCATCGTATCCTGGTGGTCACCTAGACAAAAGGTTGTTACTATTTTAAGCTGTGCTGAATAGTTTCCAGAGATTTTATTTGAAAGATATCCATTCTATTGTAAAAGTTTTATTAGCTGGACGTACACTTTGTTAGCCATTATGTAGTGTTTTTATAATAATGTTTTGTTTTTTAGTTCTAGTAGCTTTCTGATAAAATCATATAAAATAACATGTAGTTATGAATATAAAGCTAACACCAACACATTTTGAAAATTGTTTTTAAAAGGTGAAACAGGCAGGTTATGTGAATGTAGATATAGAGATATATGTATCCACAAACAGATACACATATCAATATATTTCCCCTTAGTTACAGAAATGAAACGCTTCAAGTTTCTTAAAATATTATTATTAAATAATATACTTTTGTCCAATATGAAATCACTAGAATATATTTTATGAAGAACAATAAAATATATTGAAAGCAATTTCCAGGATTAAATCCTTCTGTTAATCTTTTATTTTGTCTTTTCTGAAACAGGAAGGCTATGGAGTAATAGTACTGAATCCCAATGAGAACTATATTGAAGTGGAAAAGACAAAAGCCCAAGTACAGCTGTCCTCTGATAGCTCAGATGAACCTGCAGAAAAGAGAGAAAGAAAAGATAAAATCCAAAAAGAAACAAAGAAGCGACGTGACTTCTACGAAAAGTATCGGAACCCTCAAAAAGAAAAAGAAACTCTGCAGTTGTATATTAGAGTAAGTTGACTTTAGTTTAATTTGCCCTTACTAAATACTAAATCTTGTGCTGAAGTATTTTATATTTAGTATACATATTTACATTAATAATAGCTATTTTAAAAAAAAAATATAGACACGCTACTCACTTATGTCTTAAAGAGTTCATTTAAAGTGAGTGACTCTTGTATTGATATTTTTTTGTCATGCATTGAATGGGAAGTTTTGGAAGAGTTGCAAATATTGCTTTCTGTTTTCAAAGAGGAACTTCAAATAAGCCCCAAAAGAACATATTATGTGTTACAAACACTGATTTAAAGAAGACTTTGTAAAATGTTTTATAAGTAGATGTATACATAAGAAACACCTAATACAGCTTTGGTAACATATTAGCTACACAACATGTCGTGCATGTATTTACAGCATTATGTTGTGTTCTTATACTTGGGAGGCAGTAGTTATAGCCTAATAATTTTTAATATATTACCTGCTGAATTAATAATGTATTGTGCAAAATACTGGTGTTCATCTTGTGTGGTAGCAGTTTTACCCTATAATGTATTGTTTTCATATGAGCAGCCGTCCATTGTATTTCCGCTAAGCTTCTGAAGGCAGATAAAGGGAGAGAGTTATTAATATCTTAATAAATATTTAAGCTAGAATAGTTCAAGAATGGTGTAATGAGGAAACTCTGTCCCTTGCTCTTTTCTTACTCAGTGGACCTTTGCACTTTGTAATGCTAGCAGCATGGGATCGTTATAACAGTGCTACCCAAGGATTTCTAATTCTGCAGGGGGCACAAACAATATTATTTGCACTTTGACACATTCTCCTTCATATACATACTGTGCATTCTGCATTCTAGACAGAGTCATGCAATTTTCAAGGCCCTTATTAGGAAAGTTAGCATTTTTATTCAACATTAAAACATGTCAGAAATGCCACAGTACGGTTAAAACAGTAAGAATTTGCATGCCATTCTGGTGTGAAATAGAGAAACATGCAACAAAATAGGTGTTAGAATAATTTTAATTTTTAACATAACATTGATTTATAGCTTTACTGCCTAGTTAAAAATTTCATACACTTGGCTTGGGAGAATCATTAACAAACATAAAAAAGTATACCTTTTCAGGAAATAAACTCTTTTCCTGAGTGTAGAAACAATAAGAACCTTTACAGATGTACGTGGAAAGTGACCAGAAGGGCACTGCTTTTTATGAACTGTACCAATCTGCCGACCAGCCAATCCCAGCCTTTGAGAGAGGCAGCCTTATTCATGAAAAGGCAGCATACACTGGTTAGGCCAGTTCTCAAGCCTTACCCCAGCAATCCAGTTCTGGTATTAGGACTAACATTAGTTTTTAATGACAGTGATCCTTTCACATTTTCCTTCCTGTCTATGGTATCTTTCTACTTGTGGCTATTTTACCTAATAGAACACACATAGTGGTTTCATGAAGCCCTAAGAATATGTAAAATGCAAGTTTTTGACTGTTCTCTTTATCCAATGAAGACTTATTTCAAAGTTGAATACTGAAATTGCCTTTTTTTTTTAAGCATGGAAAGTAACAGCAGAAGTCTTCATGTGCAGTGTACGTTGTGGGCCCAGTTCTGTGCCTACTGAATTCACTGGGAGCAGGATAGACCAAAAGAATGCAAATGTCACCTGATGGTGTTGGCTCTGAAATCTGAAAGGTTACTTCACATTTTTATCAATAGGCACCAGTGCAGAGTCTTGTGAAATGAGGTTTGGATTGTTAAATGCCTAGACAAACAATTTCAATGCACTTGCCTATCAGCCTTGAAAGAAAACTGAACGATCATTAGCAATAAAGAGCACCATTTATTCTATGGGATTTGGGGACCTCTAAAAGACTATAGAGTGGTGAAGTACTTCTACAGTACATATCAAAACATTTTTACAAACCTTAATTAAGCCTTATATCACCCGTGTAAGGCAGGTAAGCATTGTTATATCTATTTTGCCATTGGGTAAACTGAAAAGGAGTACTTGTGGCACCTTAGAGACTAACCAATTTATTTGAGCATGAGCTTTCGTGAGATACAGCTCACTTCATCAGATGCACTCCTTTTCTTTTTGCGAATACAGACTAACACAGCTGTTATTCTGAAACCTGTCATTGGGTAAACTGTCACAGAGAGAGGGGAGATCCAAGATTAGTAAAGAAATAAGATTTTCTCACACTAGCCATGGTAAATAAGTTTACTGAAGTACAAACAGGTGTAAAAAGAAAAGAGACCTATCTGTTGTTGAAGGAAAATTTGTTAATGCCAAATGCATTGGCAAAATTGATGAACTGTTTGTTATTGGGAATAGACAACCTCAGTTATGATCTCTGGGTCACTTAGACCAGTGGCTTTCAACCTTTTTTCATTTGTGGACCCCTAAAAAATTTCAAATGGAGGTGTGTACCCCTTTTGAAATATTAAACACAGTCTTGGGATGCACTGTGGACCACAGGTTGAAAACTACTATTCTATGGTGGTGGTAACCTTTTGTGGACCCCTTAGACATAGTTTGTGGACCGCCAGGGGTCTGCGGGCCACAGGTTGAAAACCACTGGCTTAGACCTACAGTGGCGTGATGAATAAGTGTTGATTGAACAAATTAAAGCTGTCTCTGAGTGGATGATTTAATTTACATAATCAGTATTTCTAAGATTTGGAAAAAAATTAACTTTGTTATTTGAGCTAGTCTCTTTCCTGACTTCTTTTTAAAATGAACATTTCCTTCAAGTATTTTCTAATTTTTATTTCAAATAATGTAAATGTGCAAGATACACGGGTATAAGTAAAAGCAGAGACCTAAACATTTAAGATTAACATTTAAAAGTATAAAATATTTTACTTACCAGATGAATATAGATAGAATGACTAACCAGCAGATTGTGCACTACATTAAGAGTAGAGCATTAGAGATCAAAGTACTTATTGTTTCATGCAGTAAGTTTCCTTAACTATGAAATAATGTACTTGCTGGCATACATTATAGCTTGTTAAGGGGATTGATTTGGTCTGGGCAATAAACATCATGTCAGACATTATGGCAGGAAAACCTGCTTAATATGTTTTGTAATAAGACAGAATTTTTTGTTCTTGAAAACATCTGCCAACTGAATTCAAGAGTGAAGACAGAAAATGTCATCAATTTAGTAATAATCCTATAAATTTAGTTTCTTTTTCAGCAACAGAAACCAAAGCAAAAACTCCCTGATGATCAGCATTGATTCTAATACTTTGTAAAATGATGAAACAAAGACATTTTACTTTCATATAATGTGTTAATTAATGCATAGTGAATTTTAATATTCTTACTGATCAGATTTTAACAAGCATATTGCCAACAGATCATTTTTTAAAAGCATCTGTTTTTTAATGTGTTGGATTGAAAATTGAGTCAAATAGCTAAATATGTACGTACATACATTTAAAAAACGTATTTCCACCCCCTGCGTATAGAATTAGTATTTTTCTTAGACCACCAGAGGCTGCTGCTGTACATATTGGCTAATGCTTCCCCCAGAACCTTAGTACCCCAGCTTTCATTAATTGCTGAGCTAAACTCAGAATGTGTTGGCCCCTAGCACAGCCTTTACCTATGCAAATGGAATATAGGCTTAAATGTAACATTATCATTTCCTCCATCTCCCATTCCCTGCAGATTTCTACACTGAAAGTGACTGTTCTGTGTTGAAAGACACTCATAAATGTAAATCAGTAGTCGGCCCATGCTAAATATCATACCCGACATAAGTACATATACTGCCATGGATCATAAAACATTATTATAGGATACATGATGCACATACATAACTTTCACAACAATATTACAATTTGTAGTAGTATTCTGTATTATTGATCCATCTATTAAACGATGCTTTGATGTAGCTTATTCTTTATTCATTATTTAGTGTTTTTCTCCTTTTCTTGAAGAGTTTAAACTGACAAATATTCCATAATCAGTCAAACTATATTACCAAAGGAAGTAATGTATGTGTTTGGTAAATTTAAGCAAACTGATTTTTTTCCATGGGCCTGGACAAATAAAATAATATATACCAATATTTAGAATAAAAGCGGTAAAAAGACAGCAACTTTATTAATATAAAGTAAACACTTCAATCACTACAAATGAATGCCAGCAGGCAGGAAACCCTTGCAGGTAATTGGGAAAGGGCATGCTATTGCTGCTCATTGTTCTATAGGAATGGCACAACATCCCACCAGCCACAAAGACATAGGTGCTTGTGAATACTGATATTTAAACGGCCAAAATCTTTTACTGAGGAATTGGGCCCTTTTGTGAACAAACTCTCATCAGTCCCTACTGGCTATATTAATTTCTTCTCTGTGGAAGGAAGGAAGGCCCTGATCCAGTGAGCACATAATTATGTGTGTAGCTTTAGGCATATGAATTAGACCTATGAAAGTCAATAATGTATCTTTCATCACAGACTACTCATGAGCCTAAAGTTGCATAGATGCTTAACTGCTTTCCTAGAATATCAGGGTTGGAAGGGACCTCAGGAGGTCATCTAGTCCAACCCCCTGCTCAAAGCAGGACCAATCCCCAATTTTTGCCCCTGATCCCTAAATGGCCCCCTCAAGGATTGAACTCTCAACCTTGGGTTTAGCAGGCCAATGCTCAAACCACCAAGCTATCCCTCCCTAGATCGGGGTCTGAGTCCCTCTGCCTCCCAGTCTTTATCAGGTATAAGAAGCAAGAAACACCATTCACTTATGTGGCCTGAAACACTGTCTGCCAGGATGAGTAAGCCAAAAACCTGGTGTCTTCAAAAATTATAGGAAAAGATATATCATTGCAGTGCAGTAATGGACAACAGTTATAAGTGGAGAACATCTAATGTTCAGTGCAAAACTAACTTTATCCCAGCAGAAGAGAGACAGTTATATGCAAGCTCAGGCAATCAACTCCTGAGAGGTCAAGTGACTTGGCCAAGCTCACAAAAGTCTGTGGCAGAGCTAAGGCCCAGGTCGCCTATCATTCCTCTTTTATAAATGCTTATTTTTAGTGGTTTTTACTCCATGTAAAAGTGTGTGATTTTGGGGGAGGGGGAGCGTATTTTTAAAACAAATTAGATTAGTGATACTGTATTTAAATTTTAAAGCCCAAATACTCCCCTCCACTTCAGTGAACCGTCTGCTACTTCTACGGGACAGCAAAGCCTCTCAGTGAAAGGATTAGGAAGAAGCGGAGTATAAACTGTTGAAGTGTCTTTGTCCTTAGGTCAACCATTTAGGAACATTAGGCCTTAAGAGTTTAAAAGAAGAGAAAAAGTATGTGAGTGAACAGACACAGATAGCTTTCAGAATCCTACAATAACTTCTGTGTAACTAAAAATGTTCATAGTAGTTCATTCTGTAGATACCAAGTTTATAAATACATTAAATAAATACTTAATCAAATTATGTATATTTTAAAAATGTAATAGTATTGAATCATATATAAATTGGCTGCTTTTGCACATTCCATATCTATTGAAATTATGCTTTTTTATTAATATTGGTATAGTACGGGCTCATTCCTACAGTGTGTCTTGCATCTACTAATCTAGAATAGTTGCATTGGTCCTCTTTTCCCTGAGCAAGAGGGAGATCAGAAAAGCAAATTATCACAGGAGGAAGATTTTGCATCTCTTGGAGAGTGATACTGACTCCTTATTCTGCAGTACTCTTTCTTTTGTTCTGCATTTCAGAAGTGCAGCTAATCAAAGAAGAGGAATAAATCAGGGCCATCCAGCTTTCCTGGCTATCAAACACTTCATTTCATGATACTGGCAAACCATGTATTGTTAGATCAGGCTCCTAAAATACGAGGCAAGCTGTATGAGCTTCCAAAGGAAAAATCAGCTTGCATCTCTACTCCCACCATGAGTTCGACAGTACTCCTGTTGTTCTAAAAAATCATCTACTCTTATAGGTCATTCAAGTCATCCTTCCTTTCCCTCAAGATTCAGGCTAAGTAAAACTGGGGACTTAGTGAGCCAGTCATAAAGAAAACTGGCTCAGCAGAAAGCAGACCCACTCGTTCAAGACAAAGGTGAATAAAATTATTCAAACTTCTTACGTTCAGATAGTGCCAATCTTTGATTATAGAGCCATAGAAGTTAGACTGAAAAGGCCTCTTAGGTCATTAGTCCATCCCTCTGCCAGTGCAGATTGTTCCCTACAGGTATTCTTTATCATTTATCCAATAGAATCAAAATGGTAATATCCTTTCAATTGATATCCAAAACAAGAATAATAACTTTTCACTTTCCCCTCACCCCAAACACACACATACGTCTATGTATTTTGATACTCAGATTGTTGTGGAGTTGGAAAATCTGGCCAAAACAAAGATCTAAGTAGGAGGTCACAAAGAAACATCCACCCCTACAATAAACTTGAACTTTCTGCTCAGACTTTCTCAGCTGGGAACCAGTTAACCATAACAATCTAGAGCAGCTTAATATAACTTGTCTCACGAGAAGTTAGCAACCTGTTGCCCACTTTACTTTGAATCATATGCTAGTCTATATTTGCAATAGTGACTTGGCTGTCTTTGGGTCTGATTCTTTGCTTAGGCCAAGCTATACTCACCACAGGATCCGAGAGAGAGCACCTTTCTACAACCCCTAATTCTTCAATTCAAGGGCCATCTTGGATCCTGGTGTAAATTAAAGCATCCTCAGACCTCCTCTAAGTTGTACCTGGCTGCCTGTAGTCTTGAAAGGTCTTTTGGTATTTGGACATAGCTGGGACATTCCAACATATCCCCCTATGTTAGGGACCATGAGCGGGGTGTTGTACTGTGCCAATTGTGCTTGCAATGTGCACAATTCTTGTAAAATATGGTTTTAAATAAGATAGCAGAAGCAGTTCAACTTTGGTCTATGAATGGGGCTCAGTAACTCCAGCCAGGACCATACCTGCAGAACCCAAAACCTCAGTCCTTTTCTTCAGTCTTCAACAGTTTAAAATTGCTCCTGTGGGGATTCTTTGGACTGAGAAGTCGCTGGCAATTTAGGGTTCTTGTGTTAGTCTGGGTCATAGCTCTTTGCACTTCAGCAAAGTAATGGTGTCCTGTCCCCTGCCATCTAGAAAAATGATCTCTTATCTATTTGTAACTTATCAGTTGATTAATCTGGGTGAAATCAGGTAGGGATGTGGACCTTGAAGTAAGCAACCAATCCTGCTTTTGGACGTACGTGAGATCGGTCAAAAAATCTCCCACTTTCCCTCTAAAAAACTGATCTACTTGAAAGTAAGGTTTTAAATTCATAGGTATGAACCAGAAATAGTGAAGCTGCACATTTGTATAATTGATCTCAGTCATAGTATGGGCATGTCTTCGGGCACTAGGATAATGACAGCTTGCATAGAAGTGGATCTCTGGGCTAGTTTTTACTCTGGCTTTTGAGCCATAGGTTGTCTAGGAGTGGAACTACCTCGTGCACCAGGAAGTAAACCAACATCTTCAAGTCTTTTTTCACTTAAACTGTAGGTTGAAAAGATTTGCCACAGTTCATCCTCAACATCTCTCTGGGATGGTGACATTAATAGACACAAATCTGACAAGATGGGGAATGTGTCTTTTGGCCACCATGTGTTGCAGTGTTGATGGATCCAAGGGAGGTCACTTGGAGACCATAGCAGTTTTAATTTCTTTCTGCCACTTTGTCCATCACCTGTTGGGAAAGCTGTGAGAGGCCTAGATATTATGTTGATTGGGACTTTGAAAATACCTGGCTAGAGATCAAATGAATAGTGTGACTGTGATTTGCCTATATCTACAACTAGGAGGAAGCAGATCAAGGAGCAGGAGCAGCATAGGTCTCAGATACCTTCTTCTGGACCTAAAGAAATCTCCTCAACTTTCAGACATTCAGATTGCAGGATTGTTAAACTTCATAGTGGATTATCTGAGCCACAGCCAGATACAAGATCCACTGGTAAAGAAGAATTATTGGTAATTAAGTGTTCTTTATATTCTGACAGAAGTGATGGACTCCCTAATGGCCATCCACATTAAAAACTAAAATTGTAATCTTATTGTCCACGTACCTCAGAGGAGAGTCCTGCCATTTGTCTTTTTGCTCTTTTTCTATTCTGGACAGGGTGCTTTTGAAAATAATGAGGTCTGAGGCAAAGGTCAGTTCAGTGATTTTTGGACTATACAAGGCACCTGGGTTTAGCAAGGAGCACAGGAGCATATGCTGTACATGCTTTACAAGGTTGGTGCAACAAATCAGGGGGTGTGCTCTATCTGGGAGCACCCACAAGGACTTTTGTTGGTTAGGATGTTTCCTGAAGGCTCCAGCTGCTGTGCAACCCTGTCCGCTGGTCTCCAAGTGCACCTTCTGATGCCTAGGGCATAATCTAGTTCCAAATAGGGACAAATCTGAGCTGATCTGTAGAAAAATGGGCTATCCCATTATCAAAAATTTTAAACGGTCACCCGTAAATCCTTCACACTTTCACCACGTTTTTTTAGTTGAACCACCCAGTAGTCATCATTAATGAAAATTACTTTTGGCCTCATAGTGCTGTGTTGTGAACTTCTGACGTTTGGTGATCGCCACTTACAATTCAACAGTTCTAAATCACAAGAAATAATCTAAATATCTGAGGAAAACAGTTTTAATCTGAATTTACTCTGTTGTGAAAAACTTTGATGGGGGTCTGATTTACTGGAATCAGTCTCCAGAGGTAAACACTGTTCATCTGTCATGCCAGAAGAACTGTTTTAAATTGAGGGATTCAGATATGGAAATGGATTTTGGGGAAATAAATATAACCATATTTCTTAGAAATGCTGAAAAATCATGCTTTCTAATCAAATATTCATTTATTTAAAAAAATTAGAGAGGCTGGATAGTAGGTATCAGGACTGTGCCCTTGGCATCTGGAGGATGACAGCATTTGTGCAGTGGTAAGAAAAGAATGCATGCAAGTTTCCTGAGAATAGGTGCACATGCTACAGTAAATTCCAGGATGTCAACAACCCTCCATTCCCATTTTCATAAAATGTACCACAGAGAACAAAGTGCAAAATTGAAAAAGGCACATTTCATTTGAAAACAAATTTCAGCTTTTGGAGCATAGGAATTGTCGTAACAGGTCAGACCAGTGGTCCATCCAGTCCAGTAACCAGGATGCAACAGTGGACATTATCAAATGCATAAGAGGGAAGTGCAGGAAACTCTGAAGTGGGCAATTATAGAATCACCTGCCAAGAGGGAAAGATTCTTCCTAACATTTTCAATTAGAGGCTGGCTTATAACTTGAATCATAAGGGTTTATATCCCTTCTAATTTTTTTTATTGTGTAATCCTTACTAATTAACTTTGGAGGTTCTCATCATTCAACTTTTTTTTAAATCTTTGGTCTCCTTCAGAAAGAGATTTAACTTGTCAGTGCTTATTGCTCCCTCTGTTGAGGAGAAAGGCCTTTGTAAAAGATCTACGTGTTACATTGAGCTCTGAAGGAAAAAAAGACATGAACTCAATTCTGACCCTGCCTTAGTGAATTCCATAGCTGGTCACCCTTCACCATAAATACCTTGTCCTCAGTGGCAGAGCTTTGGCCTGGGTACTGTCAACTTCTTTGTCTTGTGGATCTTAGTATTCTTGATGTTGTGTGGAGAAAGAAGCAGTTTTAAAGGTAGTCTGGCCCTTGCCCATTGAGGCCTTGAAGATGAGGAATTTAAATTGGATCTGGTAATGAATGGGGAGACAGGGCAGTCTGCAGAGCACAAGGCTGATATACTCTCATCTACCTATTCTCTCAAGAGACATATAACTGTGTTTTAGACCAGCTGCAGATATTCATATTTGCTCTGAGGTCTTTTTCTCCACTTTTTAGCTTGCATTCCTTGTTAAGCATACAAGGAACAACACTAAACAGAGGCCTGGAGTCTACCAAGGGAAAATTTAAGGCTTCTTTGTTCCTGTTTTAATTTAAAATGTCTACCTATTCAATTATTGTTGCTAGTGATTGCATCACTTTCATAGGCCCCCCATCATACAGTTTTTTGAAGCTCCTCTGACAGAAATGGTAATCAGTTAGTTTACATTCAATATAACCCCAGTGAAACTCTTGTCAGTTCACTCCCACTATGTCTTCTTAAAACCCAAGTAGAATAGGCAGTTTTCTGATGTGCTGCTGCATTATCATGACTCAAATTATATCACAGGATTCTGGACCAGTGGGTATTATAAATTACAGTGTCAACACCACTGCATCACCTGGCCAAAACAGGACAGCCAAAGGCTACATGTGTAATTTAACATATAGCACTAGGGCAATTACCTAATCAGTGCGGGTGGTTTCCTGAATAGTTAATCATTCTACATTTTTTCTGTGCAGCAATATTGATCTCCAACAAAATTAAATAATTCAGGGTTTAAACAAACTAAGTCTTTCCAGGCCTCTCCCACTACATAATCCTCAGTGGCCCTGTTTTTTTCTTTCATTCAAAAAAAAAAATCTGAATTGGATCCACAATGCTTCATGTCCCTTAAAGTGGGAGGGATCAGTAGCAGCTTCTCTTTCCAAACTGGAGGAATGTCTTGCAACCATACTTCTCTAAAACTTCAATTTTAACATATAATGCTCTCTCTTTTTCTGTGTGGTTATATTCCTTCATCATTTCTTGCAATGTTGACTTTTTATTAATCCAGACTGAAATATATTTTCTTTATACTCAAACACTTGAATTTTCTGAGATTAAATTATTTTAGTGAGTTTTCCAATAGATGGCACTGCTGGGAATGAAACTACTGAGTGAGCTAATGCAGCTCTACTTCCTCACAAAATAGCTGGGACTTCTAATAGTTTATAGTTTTTACAGGAAAAAAAACAGTATTCATCACAAGTTTGGGAATGCTTGGTACCATTGGTAAAAGGGCAGATATACTAAATAGGTTGCTCAAGAAGTGTGGAAGGACTCTGCTATTAAAGCTTTTGTCAAATATCTGTGGTGGTGCATCTGTTAGTGATATCTATCTGGACAATCAAACTATCAGTTAGAGGTGGGGACTGTGCATCAAGATAGAATGGAGCCCAGTTGCTTTTCTAGTTGACATAGCATAAACAGCAGTGGCTCTCCATTTGGTGTCAGAATATGCTGAACTATTTTGCAATATGTTCAAACACTGTGTCAAAATTTTATATTGTAATTTAATTGATTCATCAAAATGCTGCTCTAAATTCTTAAGCAGTAACTCTACAGATCACAAAGTTGTCTTAATATAATACTTTAGCTTTAAATGCCTCTCTCTTGAGTTAGGAACCGAATAGGGTAGTGTCGTCTTCCAAAAAGCATATTTTAAAACTTCTGTTTTTGCACAGTGTCAAAATATTTTGTGTTGCTCTAAAATGTTGGAAACTATTTTTGATCAGATATTGATATAATATGAAAACAAAAGCAAAATGGATTTCATATTTTGTTATAATGATTTATTAAGCACTTGGAGGTCTGGAATTGGGGTTGAGAGCACGCCAGATTGTGGAAGGAGGCAAGAATGAGGGAATGCAGAAGAGAGAGCTTTCAGACAGGACTATAGCAATCTGCAGGATCTGCAAATGGCCGTACCATCTCCTAATTAACCAAAGTCCCCATTTCTGATGATTCTGAGCCTCCTTTGAAACCCTAGCTAACAATTTCCTCCTTTTCCATAGACTTTGGCCTCAGTGTATCCAGTCATGTACTAGAGCCAAAGAAAGACAAGGGGCAGTCATGCAGAAGATATGCAAGGGAGTTGCTAGGGTTCAAAGGAACCCTGCCTCAGTATGTTTCAACAGCTCCAGAAGCCAGTAAAACTCTATGACTTGGAGGGGATATTTTATAATGCAATAATGCCTAGGGGCCCTAATCATAGACTAGGGACCCATTGTGCTAGGCACTGTACAAACCCATAACAAAACCAGTTCTTGCCCCATGCATTTACAATATAAGTATAAGGCATGAGAGAACAAAAGGGTACAATGAACAGGTGGCAGCACAAGGTGATGAGACAAAACTGGTCAGCGTGAGAAGCAACGGTCATAGCATACCAGCTGCCTAACCATTGGTGAATTTTTTGTAGGCATTTCATAGAGAGAAGTTTTAAGGAGGGATTTGAAGGTGGGCAATGAGGTGGCTGTGCGGATGTTTACAGGAAGCTCCTTAAATGCATGAGATGTGTCTAGGCAGAAAGCAGGAAGGTGTTTGTTGAAAACTTAACAAATAGACTAGCACCATTGACTTCATGGAACTGTGTGGTCAATGTCTCAGCAGTATATAAAAGATGACGAGTAGGGCAAAGGGCAGGCCCAGATTAACCAATATGCACTGCAGGGGGGGAGAGAACATACATATGTACACACACACCCCAGGGCCAAGAAGGGGGCAGGGCATTGTGGGGGGGCACTCCTGCATGCTGTGGCTAGAGCCAACAGACCAAAGCAGGGAGCTGGGCCAGCCCAACAGGAGAGGAGTCACTGCTGGGTGGGCTTGGTCTCCAGTCCCCCCTCTCCTGGGCTTTCGACTCCCCAGGGACAGCAACTCGTGCACGCGCGCGCACACACACCCGCCCCCCTTGGGCTTTTCACTACCCTGGGGCAGGACTGACTCCCCTGAAGCCTCTCAGTCCCCAGGGAACAGGAAAGGTGAGGGGGTCCCCAATTGCCATAGTGCACAGGGCCCCAGCATTTTTTAATATGGTATTGGCAAAGGGCTTTAAAACAAAGATGAGTAGTTTGTGTTTGTGATGGAGAAGAGGGAACCAGTGGAGTGACACAGAGGAGTGAATTCCAAGGAAAAGGCAGGAAGCCAACTGTATCTGCCTCATACTGTTTTTTCTTTGGCCTGCATTGCTGCCTGCCCTTGGTATCTCTCATTTGATCCTGCTCTCTGTGTTGATATACAATTGTATATCTCTAGTCTCATGGACGATGCAAGTTCAGTCTGTACTCTAGAGAAAGGTCTGGAATACATTGCTATTTGGATGTGGCCAGGGCAGGTTCCAGCATTTTTGCCACCCCAAGCGGCAAAAAAAACAAAACAAAAAACCTCGCTGGAAGCGGAGTGATGGTGCGGCCGCCTATTGCTGCCAGCGACCGAAGAAGAGCCGCCAAATTCCCGCCGCCGCCGAGGGCGGATTGCCGTCCCAGAGCCCGACCTCCTGTCGCCCCTTTACATCTGCCGCCCCAGGTACCTGCTTGGTTCGCAGGTGCCTGGAGCCGGCCCTGGATGTGGCAGAGCTACCTTGTCTTCAACCCTGGAAAAACAGAAGCCTTGCTGCTAGGCCTAGGCTGCTATTATAAAGATATTTCTTTCTCTTTTCGTGTTTACTGTGGGCAGTCTTTTGAAGTTAGTGAGTCATGTAAATAAAGAATGTTGGTGTTTATTCGACCACACTTTTACCATAGAAAGCTATGTTTCAAATTCTGTAATTAGCCTGGCCTGTGGCCTTACTTATCCCATGATAAATCTGTTCTCTTATTTATTCCGTCTTGCAGAGTGTCCCCTGTGAAACTTAGTTACTGTAATTACTTCTTAGAAGGATTTCTCTTTTGCTAGCAATATTTATTTTGGTTTGGTGATAGAAGTTACTCCTATCATTCATTTCTGTGTTATTTACACTGTCTGGCTAGAAAGGGGTAGGTTGATTTTTTTTTAAAAGCTTTTAGTGGTAAAGGGCTTAGCTATATTTGAGATCTCCTCTTTGAATCTTGGCCTGCTGTCAGACACCATTCACTATCGTGTATTAAGTGGGTGTCACGGTTCCTCCCCCCACTCTGAACTCTAGGGTACAGATGTGGGGACCTGCATGAAAAACCTCCTAAGCTTATCTTTACCAGCTTAGGTCAAAACTTCCCCAAGGTACAAAATATTACCCCCGTTATCCTTGGACTGGCCGCTACCACCACCAAACTAATACTGGTTACTGGGGAAGAGCTGTTTGGACGCGTCCTTCCCCCCAAAATACTTCCCAAAACCTTGCACCCCACTTCCTGGACAAGGTTTGGTAAAAAGCCTCACCAATTTGCCTACGTGACTACAGACCCAGACCCTTGGATCTTAAGAACAATGAACAATCCTCCCAACACTTGCACTCCCCCTTTCCTGGGAAATGTTGGATAAAAAGCCTCACCAATTTGCATAGGTGACCACAGACCCAAACCCTTGGATCTGAAAACAATGAAAAAGCATTCAGTGTTTTACAAGAAGACTTTTAATAAAAAATAGAAGTAACTAGAAATAAAGAAATCCCCCCTGTAAAATCAGGATGATAGATATCTTACAGGGTAACTAGATTCAAAAACATAGAGAACCCCTCTAGGCAAAACCTTAAGTTACAAAAAAGATACACAGACAGAAATAGTTATTCTATTCAGCACAATTCTTTTCTCAGCCATTTAAAGAAATCATAATCTAACACATACCTAGCTAGATTACTTACTAAAAGTTCTAAGACTCCATTCCTGTTCTGTCCCCGGCCAAGACGACTACAGACAGACACAGACCCTTTGTTTCTCTCCCTCCTCCCAGCTTTTGAAAGTATCTTGTCTCCTCATTGGTCATTTTGGTCAGGTGCCAGCGAGGTTACCTTTAGCTTCTTAACCCTTTACAGGTGAGAGGAGCTTTCCCCTGGCCAGGAGGGATTTCAAAGGGGTTTACCCTTCCCTTTATATTTATGACACGCCCCCCAAATCTCAGCTAGGGTGAAACACTGGCTGGGATTTCTTCCTGGAGCTCTAGGAAAACAGAGTTAATAAGACACATGCATCTCTAAATATACTACCAAGTACATAAAGACTAACAATATTTTCCACATCTCAAGGACGATTTTAACCAGTTGATTCTGGGAAACTTTCACGGGAGAGTGCATCAGCCACTTTGTTAGAAGCTCCTGAGATGTGTTGGATGTCGAAATCAAAATCTTGGAGAGCTAAACTCCACCGAAGAAGTTTTTTGTTAGTTTCTTTGACGGTGTGAAGCCACTTTAGTGCAGCATGGTCGGTTTGCAGGTGGAAACGCCGTCCCCAAACATATGGGCGTAGCTTTTCCAGAGCGTAGACAATGGCATAACATTCTTTTTCAGTGACTGACCAGTTGCTTTTCCTCTCAGACAGTTTTTTGCTGAGAAACACTACAGGGTGGAATTCTTGATCAGGTCCTTTCTGCATTAAAACTGCTCCCACACCACGCTCGGATGCATCTGTGGTTACTAGGAACGGTTTGTCAAAGTCTGGGGCCCTTAGTACAGGGTCAGACATGAGTGTCGCTTTAAGCTTGTTAAAGGCCTTCTGACACTTTCCGGTCCACTGAACAGCATTTGGCTGTTTCTTTTTGGTTAGGTCTGTCAGTGGGGCAGCGATTTGGCTGTAGTGCGGTACAATCGTCTGTAATAACCGGCCAAGCCTAAGAAGGATTGAACCTGTTTCTTTGACTTTGGGACAGGCCACTTTTGGATAGCATCCACTTTGGCCTGTAGGGGGCTGATAGTTCCTTGACCCACCTGGTGTCCAAGGTAAGTCACTCTGTTTAGGCCTATTTGACACTTCTTAGCCTTAACAGTTAGTCCTGCCTCCCTTATGCGCTCAAGGACTTTTTGTAGATGTTCCAGGTGGTCTGCCCAGGAATCCGAAAATATGGCCACATCGTCAAGGTAGGCGACTGCATATTCTCCTAATCCCGCTAGGAGACCATCTACAAGTCTTTGGAAAGTGGCGGGTGCATTTCGCAGCCCGAAAGGGAGTACATTAAATTCATACAGCCCGAGATGTGTGATGAAGGCTGACCTTTCCTTGGCAGATTCATCTAGCGGTACCTGCCAGTACCCCTTGGTTAAGTCCAAGGTAGAGATGAACTGGGCCCGTCCCAGTTTCTCTAATAGTTCCTCAGTGCGTGGCATTGGATAGTTGTCTGGGTGAGTTACAGCATTTAGCTTACGGTAGTCCACGCAAAAACGTATTTCCCCATCTGGTTTGGGAACTAGAACCACTGGAGATGCCCATGCACTTTCAGAGGGGCGGATTACACCCATCTGTAACATATCCTGGATCTCCCGTTCTATAGCAGTTTTAGCTTGAGGAGACACCCGGTAAGGGTGGACCCTAATTGGGTGAGCATTACCTGTGTCAATGGAGTGGTATGCCCGTTCAGTCAGTCCTGGGGTGGCTGAGAACGTTGGCGCGTAGCTAGTGCACAGCTCCTGGATCTGCTGTCGCTGCATACGCCCAAGGGTCATGGAGAGGTTCACCTCTTCCACACCACCAGCACATTTCCCTTCGTAATAGACACCTTCAGGCCACTCAGCGTCGTCTCCTCCCTGGGCTGTAAACTGACAAACCTTTAATTCTCTGGAATAAAAGGGCTTTAGAGAATTAATATGATACACCTTAGGCTTTCGGTTGGAGGTGGGGAATGCTATGAGATAATTAACAGCTCCCAGGTGCTCCTGGACCACGAATGGCCCTTCCCACGATGCTTCCATTTTATGGGCCTGGAGCGCCTTTAAGACCATGACCTGGTCTCCTACTTTGAAGGAACGCTCTCTGGCATGTTTATCATACCAGGCTTTTTGCTCTTTTTGAGCATCCTGTAAGTTTTCTCTAGCAAGGGCTAAAGAGGTTCGGAGGGTGTTTTGTAGGTTGGTTACAAAGTCCAGAATGTTAGTTCCTGGAGAAGGTGTAAATCCCTCCCATTGCTGCTTCACCAACTGCAATGGCCCCTTAACCTCACGGCCATATACAAGTTCAAATGGGGAAAACCCTAAACTGGGATGTGGTACAGCTCTGTAGGCAAAGAGCAACTGCTGCAATACTAGGTCCCAATCATTGGAGTGCTCATTTACGAATTTACGTATCATGGCCCCCAAAGTTCCATTAAACTTCTCCACCATGCCATTTGTTTGATGATGGTAAGGAGTGGCAACCAAGTGATTTACCCCATGAGCTTCCCAAAGGTTTTTCATAGTTCCTGCCAGGAAATTAGTCCCTGCATCTGTGAGGATGTCGGAGGGCCAACCTACCCTGGCAAAAATGTCTGCTAGTGCCTGGCACACACTTTTAGCCCTGGTGTTGCTTAGAGCTACTGCTTCCGGCCATCGGGTGGCAAAATCCATGAAAGTCAGTATGTACTGCTTTCCTCTGGGTGTCTTTTTCGGAAAAGGACCCAGAATATCCACAGCTACTCGCTGAAATGGAACTTCAATGATGGGGAGTGGCTGGAGAGGAGCTTTGACCTGGTCTTGGGGTTTTCCCACTCTTTGGCACACCTCACAAGACTGGACATAGGTAGAAACATCCTTGCCCATTCCCTCCCAGTGGAATGACCCCCCCAAACGGTCTTTGGTCCTGTTCACCCCAGCATGGCCACTAGGGTGATCATGGGCTAAGCTCAAGAGCTTGGCCCGGTATTTAGTTGGAACTACCAACTGTCTCTGAGGATGCCAGTCTTCCTGGTGTCCCCCAGAAAGAGTTTCCTTGTATAAAAGTCCTCTTTCTACAACAAACCTGGATCGATTAGAAGAGCTGAGAGGCGGTGGGTTGCTCCGTGCCGCCGTCCAAGCTCTCTGGAGGCTTTCATCTGCTTCCTGTTCGGTCTGGAACTGTTCCCTTGATGCTGGAGACATCAGTTCCTCATGGGATTGTGGACCTAGGCTTGGTCCCTCTGGAAGCGATATAGGGGATGGAGCTGTTCCTGTTGACTGTGAACCGCTCTCCGCTGGTGCACTATGTTGGGATTCAGGCTCCGGCTGAGCCTCTTGTGTAGGGTTATCGGCTGCTGCCAGTTCAGGTTCGGTGGGGCCCTCTGGTGTTGAGGTTGCAAGTACTGGATTCAGTGCTGACACGGGGTCTGGTGTTGGTTGTTCGGCTGGTTCTGGTTCTGGGACTGGTTCCGTCTGGGTCTCTGGGACTGGATCCACTACTGCTGTTGCAGACATTGGCCTGGGGTCCAGGTCCATCACCTCTGACTGGGTCCTGATAGAAGTTTCCGGAACAGAGCTAGGCCTCACGGCTTGTTTAGCCTGGCTGCGGGTGACCATTCCCACCCTCTTGGCCTGCTTCACATGATTGGCCAAGTCTTCCCCCAACAGCATGGGGATGGGATAATCATCATAGACTGCAAAAGTCCACATTCCTGACCAGCCCTTGTACTGGACAGGCAACTTGGCTGTAGGCAAATTGAAAGAGTTGGACTTGAAGGGTTGAATCGTCACTTGGATCTGTGGGTTGATTAAATTGGGGTCCACTAAGGAAGCATGGATAGCTGACACTTGGGCTCCGGTGTCCCTCCACGCGGTGACCTTCTTCCCACCCACACTCACAGTTTCCCTCCGCTCCAAGGGTATCTGGGAGGTATCTGGGCCTGTGGACCTCTGGTGTGATTCCGGTGCAATGAACTGTAATCTGTTGGGGTTCTTGGGGCAGTTGGCCTTTACATGCCCCAGCTCGTTACATTTAAAACATCGTCCAGCTGACGGGTCACTGGGGCGAGGAGGGTTGCTGGAGAAGGGGGTGGTGGGACGATAAGGGGTCTGGAGGGTTCTTTGGGAGGTAGGTGGGGCTTTGGGCGGCCCCCGGTAATAGGGTGTGGTCTGGGGTGGTCCCTTCTGGTCTCCGCTCCAACTGCGACCAGTTTTCTTCTTCTCTGCCACCTCCACCCATCTGGCTCCAATCTCTCCTGCCTCGATTACAGTTTTGGGTTTCCCATCTAGGATGTATCTTTCTATTTCCTCAGGGACACCCTCTAAGAATTGTTCCATTTGCATTAGGAAGGGCAAATTTACTGGAGATTCAACACTTGCTCCTGATATCCAGGCATCCCAATGTTTCACAATGTGGTAGGCATGTCGGGTAAATGACATGTCTGGTTTCCACCTTAGGGCTCGGAACCTCCGACGAGACTGCTCGGGTGTTATCCCCATTCTGACTCTCGCCTTGGATTTAAACAGTTCATACTTGTTCATATGTTCTTTAGGCATTTCAGCTGCCACCTCAGCTAAGGGTCCACTGAGCTGCGGCCTCAGCTCTACCATGTATTGGTCAGTAGAGATGTTGTACCCAAGGCAGGCCCTTTCGAAGTTTTCTAAGAAGGCCTCAGTATCATCACCTGCCTTGTAGGTGGGGAACTTTCTGGGATGGGAAGTGGTACCTGGAGAAGGATTGCTAGGGTTTGTTGGTATATTCTGCTGGGCCTTTATCCTCTCCATCTCCTCCACATGCTTCCTTGCCTCCATTTCCCTCTTGTGGGCAGCCTCCTGTACCTCCTTCTCCAGCCGCATGAGTTCTATCTGTCTTTCATGTTCCCTTTGTTTTTCCTCAGCCTGAAATTTGGCTAATTCCAGCTGTAGTCGAGCCGAGGATTTGGCCATTCTAACCTCTCTGTTTTTAACTAACTTTACACCCGAGGTTTAGAAATAAACAAACAAAACTTGGCTGTAAAATTTTGCTGTGCTGGAATAGAATACCTATTCTCTGATAGTGATTGTCAGCCTACAGAAAAAGACAATTCCCTTGTCTCTGCTCTGGGCCCAAATTAAAGCAAAAAACCTCCAACTACTTGGAAACCTGCTTACCCAGCCCAAAGAAAAAAAAAATTTCTTTTCAAACCTGTGCTCCTTGTAAAACAAAAAAAATCAAAATCCTAAAAAAAACCCTGCCACTTTTGTCTCCAGGCAAATGGGTAGAGCACACACCCCCTATTTACTTTTAGGAAGAAAAGAAAAAAAAAAAACCTCTGGGTTGGAAGACTGTGAATTTCCCTGCAGGAGTTAAGTACCCTGCCTCCAGGCAAAGAAAACCTGCAATTCACAAGATAATCCCCTTTTGTCTCTGCTTGGCCACAAAGCAGAGAGAAACCAAGCTGCTTTCAGTTTCAAAGCTGCTTTCTGGACTTCCTAAAAATTCCTTTTTAAAATCTGTATTTCTAGTTCAAAAAATCTCAACTGGATCTCAAAATGATTTCAGGTTAATCCCACCACTGTGCCACCATGTCACGGTTCCTCCCCCCACTCTGAACTCTAGGGTACAGATGTGGGGACCTGCATGAAAAACCTCCTAAGCTTATCTTTACCAGCTTAGGTCAAAACTTCCCCAAGGTACAAAATATTACCCCCGTTATCCTTGGACTGGCCGCTACCACCACCAAACTAATACTGGTTACTGGGGAAGAGCTGTTTGGATGCGTCCTTCCACCCAAAATACTTCCCAAAACCTTGCACCCCACTTCCTGGACAAGGTTTGGTAAAAAGCCTCACCAATTTGCCTACGTGACTACAGACCCAGACCCTTGGATCTTAAGAACAATGAACAATCCTCCCAACACTTGCACTCCCCCTTTCCTGGGAAATGTTGGATAAAAAGCCTCACCAATTTGCATAGGTGACCACAGACCCAAACCCTTGGATCTGAAAACAATGAAAAAGCATTCCGTGTTTTACAAGAAGACTTTTAATAAAAAATAGAAGTAACTAGAAATAAAGAAATCCCCCCTGTAAAATCAGGATGATAGATATCTTACAGGGTAACTAGATTCAAAAACATAGAGAACCCCTCTAGGCAAAACCTTAAGTTACAAAAAAGATACACAGACAGAAATAGTTATTCTATTCAGCACAATTCTTTTCTCAGCCATTTAAAGAAATCATAATCTAACACATACCTAGCTAGATTACTTACTAAAAGTTCTAAGACTCCATTCCTGTTCTGTCCCCGGCCAAGACGACTACAGACAGACACAGACCCTTTGTTTCTCTCCCTCCTCCCAGCTTTTGAAAGTATCTTGTCTCCTCATTGGTCATTTTGGTCAGGTGCCAGCGAGGTTACCTTTAGCTTCTTAACCCTTTACAGGTGAGAGGAGCTTTCCCCTGGCCAGGAGGGATTTCAAAGGGGTTTACCCTTCCCTTTATATTTATGACAGTGGGCAATTCAACTTTTGCTATGATGAATCTTTTTATGCATGGAACCTACTCAGACCATTTGAGCCCACTTGTAGAAAGACCTCTTAAAGATCTTTAAAGGTTGACTGTCTCTATGTTCATTGCATCTTTGTACCTGTTCTGTTCCCTTTCCTTTCCTGAACTGCCCCAAGGACTGCTTTTGTTAAGCTTTTAGAGGATGATCTTTGAATATTTTAAAATTATTTTTATTCTGATGTACACTATCATATGCACTTCAGCACTGAAGCCTTTTACAAATGATTATACAATTTTATTATATTAATAGTGGGGATTGCTAGACAGTCACATTGAGGAATAAAGCTGTCATAGGCTTCAACTGCTGCTGTGTTAGTGTGATCTAACAGAGAACATAGTACCTTGCCATATGAAATATTCTTTTCAGCAAACTTTGTCTCCCTAGCTACACACAGATATAGCAACTGAGCTAAATTCAGCTCTGCCAGACGCTCACAAGAGAGGCTGCAGTAGCAGAAAGTAGCTGCCACCCTATCTCTTCTGGAATAGCTCTAGGGGGCCTGTATCCCAAAAAGTGGTCAGGGAAGAGCTTATGGCTTGGAGATAGCTCAGATTTAGTGCATTGCCTTAGCAGGATCCACCAGCAAGGCTATTGTGGAGCTCCCAATGTGTTTTAAAATTGCTCTCTTTCAGAGGCTATACCCATGCCAGTCCTGCATGAAGTCCAAGGAACTTTCACAATATATGTTTTAAGAATGATTTTTTTAACTGGTTGTTTGATACTTCAGTTACAAAGCTTAGCTAAAATCACAAGCCTATGTGCCGCGGAACTCCTGTTTAAATCTTCAAAGCAGTGTGTAAGTGGCATACAGTTCTTGTGTGGACTCTCTGCACGGGGTGAATTTCCCCCTCTTTGAATACCTGGCCTTATAGTGACATCATGGCTGGTTTTCTCCATTACACTCAGGGATAAAGGGCTTGTCTACAATGTGAAGTAGTGTGCAGCCAACCGGGGTGTGAATCTACAGCACACCTGATTGCCATGTGCTAACTCACCATGAGGAAACTCTACAGGGCAGTAAAAGTCCTGGAATATAGTTTAGCATGCTGTGCTTTAAGTTGTACTCCAGGGTACAAATAGTGTCCATATGCCCCTTTCTCCCTCTTCCCCATTACTTCTCCAGCAAAAAGGCTCTAGTCCACATTGTTAGTTTAAGTCCCCAAACTTTTCTTTTAAACTTCAGAACAGTTTTTCAGTTCCAGGAGTACAAAAAAGCACCCTGTTCCATCGAAAGTGGCCATTTGCCTACTGAATGAAGTTAGACATGTTGGAAGAAAATGGGTTGCAAGTTTATTAACATATTAGTGAACAGCAGTTGAAGACCTTATACCTTAAATATTATCAGGTCTCCTACTGACTGATTCAGACACCTTACTCTATCGTCTAAATCCATCTCCTTCATATTTGAGTATTTGCCAAATATTAATTAATTTATCCTGACCGATAACCTCATGAGGCAGAAAGGTGCCATCCCCATTTCATAGATGGGAAACTGAGGCACAGACACATGAGGGCCAGTTGGAGATCCCCTTTCTCAAACTGAGCATTCAAGAATAAGGTACTTCTCCACATTAGCAGTGGGGTAGTAGAGCAAAAAATTTAATCCAGTTCTCAGTCCCAGTCCAGTGCCTTAACCTCAAATCCAAGCCCTCTGAAAGGGCACCAAAGTCCATGCAGTATTGCCAGACTATAGGCTACCATGCCTGTTGCTCTGAAGTAGAACACCATTCCCAGAATAACCACTAGTCTTTATATACAGATACTGCCTTCCAATGGGCGCAAGTCCTTATTATTGCCTTTTGTTTGGACTGGTCTTCAACTCTGCAGGAGTTGTGTGTTCTCCTCCTTAACTCCAAAGTCTGTATACAGATTTAGAAGGCCTTGAATCATCACCCCGTTCCTGATGTCAACAGGCACAACTACTAATCCATATTAGAGAGGATTAAAGTTAACCATTACAGATGCGGGCCTAAAGGATTCATACTTCTGATAAAGAGAAGTTGTTAATCCTACATAATATTTGAATGCACAATAAAGGGAGGGGGGAAATCTTTAATGCAATATACATCTTACCTTTGCCAGTCACCAGAACAGCGGCTTTTTCCAAATTACTGAAGGTGTAACAAGGATAGACCCATTGTGTTATGTGAACAGATGGGATAATCTAAACCATAGCCTCTTCTAAAATAGTGTCCTACCACAGGGGTCATATCACTATTGAGTGGCTTGAGTGAACTGGAACTCTTCCGAGAGGTCCTAGTAAAATGCTGGAATAGTAAAGCCCCATCAGAGGGTTGGAATATGTTTTAACATTTATTAAATAAATATATTCTTTTATTGGGATTTTGTTTATTAAATTTTAGCCTTGTGCAAACTGTTATGGCCAAGTTATATATATAAACATAGATCTTTGTAAAGAAATACTAGCTGAATATTAGCTATGGTAGTGACAATTTGCACCCATTATAATAAAGAGAGGTGCAATAAAATGGACTTGGAGGGTAGAATAGTTTCTTAGTAAAGTAGAATCTAAACCTCACAAAAAAAAACAGCATCATTTTGAATGTGTGTTGTTTCCAGACGTTAAATCTGTTTAAATTTCTATGTTAAGGCACATATGAAATAAACAGAGTTGGTTAATGGGATTATATTATATTATAAAAATGGGATGAGTGAAATCTTTGTTTTTTTGACAATACTGCTAGCTATGTCATTGTGGAGTTCTAATATTTGAGGGTTTTTTAACTTTTTTCACTCATATACACTTCCTGGATTGAATATACTTTAAAAAAATGTTAACTGCTGGTTTTCTAGGTATCTATGGAATTTCCTTTCAATTATTCTGCAGTATGTAATCCCAGAAAGACCCCCAAGGTTTAGCCTGTGCTGCTTGAGTTAGAAGATTTGCTCCCAATCTTCCAGTTAGGTCAACCAAAAAAATTAAGATATGACAGAGGGTCAGTGGAAGAAATTCATATCAGAACAACTACTCACCATGTCATTATGACAACCTGCTGTAACAAATGTGCTTCTGTTTTAACTTATGACAATTAATTGCTAAAAGTAATTTAATCTGACAGTGGCAAGATGTTGAAAGACTTGTGAAGATGTCATAAAAGCGACCTTTCTGCCCATGTGCAACCAAAAGTCATTTTCAACAAGGAGCTTCAGAAACAGTGCAACATCTTTTGTACTTTGTTAATTAGTTATTGATTTGAAACAATGCACCGACAAATATTGTCAGATTAGCTAGAGACCAGCACAGTCACAGTGTGATAGTCTAGTCCTGATAATCTTATACTATATAAGAATCCTTTTTCGCTGAACCCTTTTGTACTAATATCCTGTGAACTAAATTTCCCGCCTTTAAGATGTGTACATTTGTGCTGACTTAAAATATAACTAAGCTATTTATTAATCTGGTATGTGGTTGGATGTTTTGAGTTTTTAAAAAGTCACACTGCATTAGAAGAATTGTAGTATCTATTGATCTCTATCCTCATTTGTGTTCTGAATCTTCAACAATAGGCGTTCTATTGCTAAAATGCGATCCTGACTTATCTCAACAAAAAGGAATGTAATTTAACAAATCAGTGGACATGATGGAGTCACAGAGTTCAATTCTTAACTAAAATACTTGTGTCCTAAAGTTATTTTGGCGTTCCTTAAGTTTAAAAGCTATATCATTTGTCACCTGGATCTATGAAAAAAATGAAAATGTATTAGAGATGGGCCTGAGCAGCAAAGTTCAGATCCAGAACTAAATCTGAACTAACAAAAAAACCTATGTTTTTGGTTTCAGGACCCTTTATTGAACAGAAATTGACAGATATACATATCGGGGAGTTTAGTTTGTGTCTATTTTTAATTTGGATAATTATTTTAGAAGCTATTGACAATTACTTACAACACAACTAATTTGAAGAGGCCGAGATCCTGTAATAAGACATATTTCATAAAAACTTTACAATACCAAGTTAAATAAGCACTCTGAGTTCATTTAAAATGCATACTCTGAGAACATATCTGTTTTTTTATTATAAAAAATCAAATAGCTTTGAGCATCTTAAATATATCTTTTATTTAAATAATTCAGGCTGCATATAATAAGTTAGCGACAAAAATGTCAAAAAGAAAAATATACGGTGAAGCCATTCTACTTAGTTTAATTCATGTAACAGATATAAATTGTGTAACAGAGACTTTGCAGCCTAGCTTTGTTCTGAAAAGAAAACTGTTAATGAAAATACTAAGTTGTTGTTTTACCTAAATGTGTTGAAGTTTGTTAGATTCATTGTTTCCTGTGGTGGGAAATCTGCATTTTTCTTGGCCAGAAGTCTATTTTTCTTGCAATAGCATGGTTCAAAAATGTCTGTTTCTCATTACAGCACATAAACAGATTGAAAGAACTGGAAAGCAACACATACTTCAAGTACTTTAGGAAATAGAAAAATAACACTTTTGCATGATTTCCATTATGAGTTTTTTAATGTTGTAGATATATTAATATCAAGAGAAATTGTTGGTTTTTAAAATATTTAGAAAATCTCCTATAATCAGTAAAACAATCTTAGAATGATCATTATTCGTTTCACATGAATAGATTCCATTTGTAAAAGTTTTGCCAATCAGAATTAGTTTTGATTTACCTAGGTCCATGATTACTGTATTAACTGCCAGAAATGTGAATGGTGAGAGAGACAGCTGCACATGTAGAAGATGGTGGACTGTTTTGGAAAGGGTCTTTTGTTCAAATTACTTTATCTCATAAAAGGCATAGTTATAAATATTACAGTATGTTTGACAAAAATATTTTGTGCAATCTAAAGGTTTGGGATTATTTAGTTTGAAAAGGAAAAGAGGAAAAGAAGACATGAAAAAGATATGTAAAATCACAAATATTGTATTGCAATGCAATTGTCTTAGCCATTCAGAATTTTTACCAATTACATAATTCCCTGTACTCTAGTTTTGGGTGTCTGATTTGCATAATCACTCTACAGTTATTTCTCAGTAACATACAGTATATCAATCTCTGTGCTCAGATTGACTGATAACATTATTAGTGAATCAGAGTGCAGGAATTTGCATACTAACTGTACAGTTATTTATCAATAAACATATTCTGAGTATGCAAATCTCACTGCTCTGATTAACTATTATTATTATACCTCTGCTCTGGCTGACTTGTGTACTTAGAATTTTTGAAGCTGTCTGCCAGCAACAAAGATGCTGCTGCACTGCAGCTTTCCACTCCCTTCAAGTGAAACAGGAAAACCCTACAAAATAGGTGAGAGAAATGAGAGAAGAGGAAAATTACCAATGAGCAAAGATCATGGGGCTGATGAACAGTCCAAAAAAAAAAAATGGGGGGGGGGAATTGCATATATAATTTAAAAAAAAATTTAACTTCCTTTGATTCATTTCCCTCCTTCCTCCTATTCTGCTCTCCTACATCCTCTTTTCCTCCCTGTGAGTCAGCAATGTTCTCATCCCCAGAATAAATAACTTTCAGATTTGTGTGTAGGTTATTGGCTGAGTGATGGATAACTTGATTTGGAGAGTCCTCCCAGTGCAGTTTGGAAACACAGTATAAACAAAACTATATTGCTGTTATTCTGGGGCAAAAGCCTGTCTGGCCTGTTGGGATGGAAAGATCTTAATTGTCAGCTGGCCTTTTTTGGTTGGGAGCAACTGATTGCTAAATATATATTTTCTGATGTGTGTGCAGACCCATAGCCACAGTCTCAAATGGCAAGATAAATTATTTTATTTCTTTTAATCTTCATGTTATTGGAAAGCATGTTAACAGTCATCCAGAACCAACCTGTGGCTCTGCTTTTCTCCCTCCCCACCATCCAGTCAGACTTAGTGAGGAGAAGGCTTGGGTAGCAAAGGTGGCACATTCAGCCAAAGGCTGCCTGTATCTGCTCTACTAGCAGCAGCAGCATCATCTCTATATTCAGTCACCCCAGCCCAGCACACCAGGAACCTCATCTCTTATCATGGCTGACAAACATGGCCTTTGACTATGGAGATTTTTTGCTCTACGACACTTAAACCTCAGTTTATTTAGCATAAGATATGGTTATTACCTTATAAACAGGAAACACCTTCAAGTTATCATTATAGTTAGAATAGTGTGTGGGAGAAATTTTTATTTTACTCCATTTTATAATATAAAAATATTGGGATATAGTAGTCAAGAAAACTGAAACCAACAAATTTAGATGAGAAATACCCTTTTACATGGTGAAGAAGTTCATTGTTGCATGAAATCATTGAGGATTTCAGAACATGAAAAACATTTGCTGCTAGATTAGCTTGATCAGGAAACTACAAGCTATACCATCCCTTCTGCTTCCAAGTGTAAAATGAATACCTGTGGAATTAGGAAAGAAATCCCTCCCACTCCCCTCAGCCCCACTACTGCCACCATATCACATTATACAGTTTGTGAAGTGTATTCCAAGGGTTACTGAAGCATGAGGTATCAGTTACTGATAGAGACCAGATACAGAACTAGACGGACCACTAACCTGCTCTTTTATGGCATCTCTTGTGTTCCTGTGTCACAGGCAAAATGTCGCCATTTCTCTGCAAGATGCTTTTAAGTATTTTTTGACCTTGTCAAAAACAGATCAGGAAGGGGCTGTTGTAAAAACTTCCCATATATTTTTTTTAACTCAAAACTTGAGCCCGACGTGCAAAATGTTCCATATTTTCATTAAAATGCAAAATCAGGAATTTTCACGTGTAGTGAGAGTGTTTTGTTAACATACTTCTAATCTTGTAGTCTTATGAGAGGTCCTGACACCGTAGAAACTTTATAAAGGCCTCTTATGAAATTGCTGAAATTGAAATATATTATTAAGCCAAAAATGCATTACAATGCAGTTGAGACCACTGGCATCTCTGCTACGAATGAGTTATGAAAAGTGGCTGTAGGCATTCACAATTTAACTCCATGATTTTAAGTCCTTGTTCATCTGTTAAGGTACTATAAATTAGGGCTGGCTCTGTGGCCTAGAGATTGGAGACATGGGTTTGAATTCCAGGTTTAGTCTCTCTCACTCACCAAGCTCAGGAGATAGATGCACTATGGATAGCTCTCAGGAAGAGCAGATTTCATGTTTAATAGTGACCTATGCTAGCTGATCAGGAGCATATTTAGTAAGCTCCTAAGAGAGCTCTCCTTAGCCTTTTTGACTTGGAGTTAGTTGTTTCATTTTACAACCTGTATTCAGACAGGTGGGAAATATGAGGGAAAAGTGAGTCATTCTGATGGCTCTGTTCCCCTCTTCTCTCTCATACACACAAGCCTGTCCCAGGATTTTATTTCCTGACCATGATCCCTCATCATTGGAGAAAGACCAGCTTTTGTCTGTGGTGGGAAAAGTGGGATGCAATGTGAAGCAGTGTATGATTGCAATTGCGGTGGAAATGGGGAGAACTCACTTCCTTGGGATTGGGTGGAAGGGGACATCATATGGAATACCGAAAATATGTTAACCATTTATGTTGGCAAAGATAGTTATTCAAATCCTTTTTCTGCAAAGCTAGTGAGTTACTGTTTGATAGAATTGTATATGACCTGTAGCAGTATAGGGTGTAATATTGTGACATTTGAAAAGAGCACATACATGCACACGTTTTTACTGAATAGGTGTATTTTATTTAATATAAATATAAAATGAGCTCAAGTTGTTTCCATGACTCAAAGATCTTCATACCTCTGCTCTGCCCCTGCCCCATATGTTCAGTATATTTTTCAGGACAGAGTGAACATTTCAAGAAAGTGCACCGAATCACAGTTTGTCTGCCAATTCTTGGGGGGGGGGGAGGTTATTTATTGAGACGACTACTACCATTTGGATTGGAAATAAAGTTGTCTTGTATTGGACAATAACCTTTGTGTAACCTACTTTTTGTCACTATCCTTTCAAACTACTGGAGACCTGAGTATCCACCTATTTCGAGCTTTACTGCTACATTTTGTTGTTGTTTTGAAAAATGATTTGTACTGTGCTTCTCAATACAAATACAAAATTATTTAATGTATAAAGTGGGGAAAAACGACAAAAAACCACAACCAACCAACAGAGCTGGTTGGGAATTCTTTAACAAACTCTTTTTATTTTTTTGTAATAATGCCAATTCATCAACACGAAAACTCTGAATGGAAATGTATTGGTTTTGATAAAAAATTTATTGGGAAGGTTTTCACAGGTCGAGAATGGTCACAGAGAAGGAAAGAGACTCATCCCAAATAGCCAATAGCCTGGTGAGTAGGGCATTCATAGTGTTCTGTGTTTTCAGTTTTTACCAATTTTCAGTGATAAATTCCCAGGTTTTTTAATTAAAGGAATTCGGTTTTTATTGATTTAACGCCTGTTTATCAATCCACTCAGTATTTTTTTGGATGCTCATTTTTGTTAAAAACTAAAGCTTACACGATTGTTGTGTCCTGCAACTCTGAGACTGAAGCAGTGCCACCGTGTAAAACACAGAACACACACACCGTGGAGGTCGGAAAAAAGGAACCTTAATATTGTGCTACAATTGACTCCCAAGGGGATGATGCATGCCTATTTCTTTGTGTCTGTTTAGTGTGGTGCTGAATTTAAACAAGCAATCCTCCAAAGATGAAGATATCCAATTCCCCCTATCCATCTGGTTAGCTCCTTTACTGCCAATCTCCTTATGGGTTTGGATGGACAAGCCTGGATTCTTTTGGATCCCCACACAACCAGTCCTTCCCTTTCTGAGGCTGACTTCAGACTATCCCCAAACTGTCTTGTCCCACCTCCAGGGCTCCCAGGGAAGGGCATCTCACTCCCTATTAGTCAGGCTAGCTCTTCTTCCTGGGCTTTCCCTTGTCAGTCATTTCATTCTATCCCTTCCTTTGAGCAGGCACACCTGCAATCCTTCCCCAAACCAGCAGCCTCCCTGTTGTTTTAAATAGGGTCTTTTCTTCTTGGTTGCCTAGCGGACTCCGAGTCTGCCCATGGCTCCCCCTTCCTACCAGGGACAGTGTGCCTCTTTCTGAGCTACCAGCACACAGAGCTCCAGGAACGTAGGTAAACTCCTTGGGGATTACAAATAGATAAGGTTAAAAGGTAAACATGGGGCAAAACCACAAATCTATGCCTGAATACGAACAAGCAGATCAGTGCTTAAACATTTTCAAGAAAAGTAAGACACGAGTGAAAAGGACGAATTGCGCTGCAAGTACTGCAGCATTGAGGTCAGTGCTCGTGCTGACAGAATAAAGGAGCATGTCAAAGGCAAGTGACATGAGAAGCTTGAAGAAGAAAGTGTGCTTCAGGATAAACAGTCAATACCAGGAGATTTCACTAGGGCTTTAATGAAAGAGAGGACACATCATGATTGTGTCAATGAATTTGTGCATGCTCTTTGTTTCACCAGGCAACCACTGTTAACAGAAGTGGGGCCTTTCGGTGGCTTGGTGCAATAATGCTGTCCAGTAGCAAAAACCCTTCCTAATGCAGACAACCTCACTCGTAAGTATCTGAAAGAATATGGTGATGCTTTAGTATCTAAACTGATGGAACAAATTGATGGAAATGTGACGTCTTGTCTGATTTTTGACAAGTCTCCAGATCCTTCGTACTGTCCAATTCTTGGCCTTTGATTTTCGTTTTTTGGTTTCAAAGCGAATAAACATGCATTGTTTTGTGCTGATGTGACATTCATCCCCTCTGCTGACAGCTGTTTTGTTGAGGCAGCAATACCTGACATGTTTGAGATGTACCAACTAATTTGGGAAAATGTGGCCACAGCTAACTCTGCTTCCTACATGGCTAAGTTTGCATGGGAGATTAAGCACAACCAGAAACCAGAGCTGCTATGTATTACCTGTCCTGCTCAACTGATTAACGTTGCACTGTCAGCAGCTACGGCTACAGAACAAATGAAAGATGTGAAATCTTGCATCATTGGATTTGGGGCTGTCTTCAAGCATGTGAACAAGTTGAAGGCTTTGTTTTACACGGTGCGAGATGAGTGCAGAGCCAACTGCCGATTACCTACCCCTGTTGTGCCATATCGGTGGATGAGCTTGTGTTTTGCCACCTGTCATGTAAATAATGTGTGGACTGTGCTAATGTGTCTCCTAGATCATCTTGAGTTTGTTGGTTCTAAAGCAGAAATTCTGAAGAGACTGGCAAATAACCAGAATGACTGCCAGATTTTGTTCACCAAGGTAATGTTCATTGTTGAAAACTTGGAATCACTTGTGACACACAGAAAACACTGGAGTTTTCTCTGACTACTGCCAACACATTTGCCAACAGAGATGTTTACCGGATCCTGACAACCAAAATCTAAGCTGAACTGAGCACAAAAGCTTCAGGAGAAGAACCCAGCTTTTTCCACCCAGGAATACAAGAACAAAAAAGCATTCAAACCCTTCAACACAATGCGCAGTGAGAAATGGGAGAACCCAAATGTCATGGCTCATAATCTGAACCCCAAAGTGTTTGGTGCTGAAGATTCTTTTTGGAATGTAATCCACGTGTTGCACCCCTTCCTCAAGGTGAATTTTGCAGCAGACTATGATCATTATGCCATTGTGTTTCAACGATTTGCCACTAGAGGTGAAATTTTAAAGGGGAATTTATTACTTACATGAACTTCCCTAACCTGACAATGTGAAACTGGATGTGCTGGCTGTTTGGAATGGTCATCAAGACACACTTCCCAACTTTAGCAAAGTGGCATGGCAAGCTTTGAGTGTACCTCTTGGATCTATTGATGTAGAGGACTTATTTTCAAAGTTGGACTACCTCCAAGACAGCAAAAGGCTCAACATGAGTGAGGATACTTTGATGAAAATAATGTGAGTGTATGCAAACCAGGATTTCTGGAAAAATTACTAGCTCTGAGAGAGAAACATACCTTTGTACATTTTAAAAAAAATTCAATTATTACGTAGTAAAATGGTTCAAGTCCCTGGTCTAACTGATCCAGACCATGGATTTGAACATGGGTTCTCGCACATGTTAGCTGAGTTCCCTAACTATTGGGCTATTAGCTATTCCTGAATATGAGTTTCTCTCTGATTTTTTTTAAAAAATTGAAAGATATAGTTTTCATTCCCTTGTGGAATGAACCCAAATGTTGAAACCTCCACATTTTTTGTGAAATGGAATTCTTGTTTTCCTTATTTTCTTCTGATTTCATGGCTCTCCACAGCCACCTTTCTAAGCCAGGAAGTATTGACAAGATTTTCTTAAGAATCAATCCTTAATTTTCAGAAGCTTATTGCTTCAAAGCTCACAAAACAATTTCATCTCCAAGTTCATGGCATGGCAAAGTCTGAGTTCACTCTTTCCTCTCAAACCATCTCATCTTCTGTTCTGTATTAGTGTTGATGATGCCAACATTTTCTCAGTCTTCTAATTCATAATTTAGGAGTAATTTCAGGTTCCACCCTCACATCTGCCAGGTGTCACAAATCTCACATGAAACCCATTGCATTTGTTGTGCCTGTTGTGCCTATCTGGTAAAATGTTATGCATTTTGAGAATAGGGCTATCCTACAGCCTAAGGGAATGCACATTGAACTGCAAGTGACAAGACGGCTCTAGTTGCAATTCCTTCAATTGGCTGCTATTAATATTTCTATGCACTTCAGAGCCCTTATTATTAACTAAGGCCTCATATTGTTACATTATTGGAAAGGACTCTATGATTCACCCATTTTACAAGTAAGATAGATGAGAGGTTACACAGTCACTCATGCAGAGGCCTCCCTCTCGTAGCCTCCATTTCATTCAGAATGCAACAGCTAAAGTCATCTTCCTAACCTGCTGATGCCTGGTATATCCTAGGGCACAAGGCTCTTGCCCTCCTGAAAATTCACTTCTTTGAAAGTGCCACAAATGCAAACTCATCCCATCATTGCGCCATTATAATCTCAACACTCCACCTCCATTCTCCCTACAGATTTATAGTATGGAGCAGCAATAGCCACTTCATTATTAAGGCTGAAGCTACCATCCCATTATAAGCGCAATTTTCTACTCCCTCCTCACCTTCCTGAAGTGAAAAAATAGTGTTTCTGAAATTCCAAGGGTTGGGATTTTCTGGAAAGTTTGGGTTACAAATCAGAAAAGTTTGAAAGTTATGATGCTTTGAAAAGTTACTGAAGGTCATTTTTGAGTATTTTGTTGAGTGGCATGTCCTAGAAACTCCAGATTTGTTTTCTTTGCTGAAGAGAAATAGTAGTATCTGATGGTTACACCCCTCTCCAGCTCTCTTTTATCCCTCAGAAGGTCACAGGCTCCACCACTCCCTTTGCTCTCCCTTTCCACCTTGGGCTTCCTGCTGCTGTATTAAAATCATAGGCTGGCCAGTTCTCCAGTCCTTTTGCCTCAGCTTTCTCCCATGTTGGGTCTCTTTTACTGCTTCTCAGATGAGTGTGGAGCTCTGCCCTGCGCTTCATCTCTTGGTTTACTCTGTTTCTGCCTCTGAGAGGACTAAAAAGGCAGCCTGCGAGTGTGCTCTGATATCAGCATTGTTCTATATTTTCATGCTTTCAGTGGAAGGAACAGTTCTCTTAGGAGGCCCTCAGTCCCTCTCTCCCCAGACTTCTCTCTCTGGTTCTGCTGTAAGGAAGGTTCTAGATACTATCATCTACTCCCTCCCCTTTTTGGACTCTATGGGGCTTCACTGAAGGGCCTAAAGGCTGCCAGCCTCTTCTTCCCTCGCCCGCCTCCTGCTGTTCTCTCCACTGCAGTGTTGGAGAGAAATGGGAGAGGAAGGTATCTGCCACAAAGATTTTAGTTTGATTAAAAATGAAAGGAGAGATGTTTAATTGGTTGGGATTAGCCCCATTAGATCTTCATTACAAGTCACAACTGATAGTGATCATTTTAATTGGGGACAACCTGGCTCCAGTCATAATGAAACTAATAGGAAATGGTGGCCATTTTATATAAGGGGGAAAACTTTTAAGAACACTTGAATAATATTGTGAGAGTTGGCAGCTCTATGACTCCAATAAGGTGTGACACCCAAGAGTGCTGGTAAGAGACTACAGTGACCAGCAGGAGAGTGAATTTGTGTGGGGGGGTGGAGGGTGAGAAAACCTGGATTTGTGCTGGAAATGGCCCAACCTGATGATCACTTTAGATAAGCTATTACCAGCAGGACAGTGGGGTGGGAGGAGGTATTGTTTCATATTCTCTGTGTATATATAAAGTCTGCTGCAGTTTCCACGGTATGCATCCGATGAAGTGAGCTGTAGCTCACGAAAGCTCATGCTCAAATAAATTGGTTAGTCTCTCAGGTGCCACAAGTATTCCTTTTCTTTTTGCGAATACAGACTAACACGGCTGTTACTCTGAAACAGTGACTACAGTTACAGACTTCCTGTGCGTTAAGGTGGACTGGAGATACTCTGAACAGATGGGCCTGTGATTTAAAATGGCAGGGCAAATATTTTGCTTCCTATTTTTCTTCCCCCACCCTCACCCCTTTTTTTGTTGCTTCTTGCTGCAGCCTTCTTGCCCCAAGATGGGTTTCAGCTATTGCCACTACCCAGGCCCCTAGTTAGTTTCAGGTGTATGCAAACCAGGATTTCAGATTAATTTTTAAAATTTATAAATTGCGGAGCTGCTGACAGGCATGTATTAATAGTGATAGGAGATGAAGGGGAAAGAACAGGCAAGGGTCTGGGAAAGGGCATGAGGAAGGGGGGGGAATGCAGTGGACTGGGAGGGGAACTTGGTGATATGCACGTGTGCTGTTGGAATTCAGGGCTATGAGAGATAGGAATCTGGTACAACGTGAAAGTGGGATGAAGTGTAGGTGAAAGGGACAAGGGAGCTAAGAAGGGCAGTGCAGAGTTGCAGATAACTAGGGGACATGAAGGAGGATGCAGAGAGGTGCAGAAAACAGAAGATTGCCATTTAGGTAAACTTCAAATGCTTAGCATTTTCCAAATATAAAACTTTTGTGGGTTTTTCAAAAGGGCTCAGAATTGGATGTAATTCTGATAGCATTAAAGTCCGTGGCAAAGCTTCCACTGACTTCAGTGGGAGCAGAGGTAGGAGAACACTGATTGCTTATGAAAATCCCAGCCCAAGCATTTAACATTTTCATGTGGAAAAATTTTCCCCTTCTGTTCCCTTCACCATCTTCCACCCCCAAATTTTCAAATACATATAAAAATAACAAAGTACTAGCACTTTTGAAAATCCCCATTCCTATTCAAAGAACCAATTGCCAGTAAAATCCTAGCGATTTGTTATTATGTTCAATTCATATATTGCTGAGAATTTGAAGAGGTTAAATGAAATGTGAGTTGATGGTGTGAGTCAGGTAAAATGAATTGATGGAATGTACTCCTGTTCATTCCAGACATTTTAACATTTAACGTTGGGCTGTTTTGTTTTATTTTTTAAGATATTGTCTTTTTGTAAAGAAAACATGATTTGTGGGTGGGTGGGTATGTATATGTTAACTGGTCACAAGTGAAATACTCTTTCAACCTTAACTCTTTAATGACAATCTGCTAATTCTCGGTAATATCCACATGGTCCTCATCAAATGAATATCTCCTTAATCGCTGTTTATATTTTTATGTAATGGTTTTCAGTTGAATTAGGTGAATTGCTCTTTATAAAAGTTTATCCCAATAAAATTTCACTTTTTTCAGGCAATAGGGAAGAATTTTATAATAATAAGAATCATAATAAATAATAAAAATTCCTGCTTAAAGGGAAAAAGTATTGTCTCATGTTTAAAGCAGGATCATGAGACATAAGTTCTGGGCTCTTCTCACAACTCTGCTACTGACTCAAAGTGTAACTCATTTCCTATATGTTTAACATGTATACTGTGCCTGAGTGCACAGAGATAAAACAAGGCTTTGAGATCCTAGGATGAAAGATAACTAGAGAAATACAGTATTATTAAACTTACTTTATGTGAGGCTATTTTAAAATAATTCAGTTATGTGGTATTGTGTACATTTCTCTCCTTTAGAAAATATTGGGGTACCTGAATTGGCTTTAAAAAATCAACATGGAAAAGAAACAACTAGTATGTAAACTTAAAATTGATTTGATCTGATCATCTCTGATCATGGCTGAGATTGATTAAAAGTTTAAAGTAGTATATGTAGTAGCTGAGTGCTAGTTATCTAGGCCTCATTCTGAGCTGGCTCAGCCCCTACTGAAAATCGTAGCTATCGAGGGCACTGAGCATGTTGCTGGATTTGTAACTTTCCAGCAACAGGTTAGCTGGAAAAAATCTGTAAAATTTGGCACTGGAACAAGAAATATGTGAACCTGTCACCCGTGAGCAGTCTCAAAGGGCAAGCTGCTTTGCATGAGCTAATTAACCTTAGGAAATAATTACACAAATATGCAAATGTTGTTTAGATAATTCCATGTGTTATCAGCTCAGGTAGTCCATCATAACAGCAGACCTTGCAATGTCTAGGTGTTAGAATCTGGCATAGTTGATAAGGGTTTGGTTCCTGCCTCACTTCAGCGAGGTATTTCACAATTAATGACTGCAATATTACATTAGTAAATTCAACCTGTATTCTGAATGCAGCAGAACATAGCACTGTATTTACTGTATGCACACTGCTTATCTGTGTACTCTAATGGCTTGATTCATTAAAATGTTATATATTTTACAACTCTTACACGGGCAAACTATACAATATTGCAAAAACGACAAAAAAAATGAGGCCACTCATTATATTATTTGCAAAATAGACTTGCCAGAGAATATGCCCACAAGCATTTGTTTGTTTCTGATAGTTACAAGGTAAAGTATTTTACCTGCTATTTGCAACAGTACAGCTGAATTTTCTCATAGTGCAAGCAGTATATTATATCTGCTTGGAACAGAAGACTTTTGGCAGCATTTTATAAAACAATGCTTCTTGTTAATATTCTACAGATTCTGAGATGTTGTTAATATGAATATGCAATACATAATTAAGTTCTCTAGGTCAAAACTGGACAAAACAGTACCAAGGATAACAAAAACAAGACTATGACATAATAGATTTCATGTTAGCTGATAAATTTTATGATTCTGAGAAAAGGAAGGAGTGAGAGCAGCAGAATAAGGATAAGAGACTTTTTTTTAAAAAAAAGCAGACTTTAACAGACTCAGAGAACTGGTAGGTGAGGTCCCATGGGAAATGAAGCTAAGGGGAAAAGGAGTTCAGGGGAGCTGGCAGTATCTCAGGAGAGAATATTAAAGGCAAAGCTGCCATCTATCCTGATGCAAAGGAAAGATAAAAAGAATAGTATGGTTATCCCCATTGTTCAGGTCCCTATGTACCGCTTCAGTGGTGAAAAGAGCCTAGAACCTGTCCATATGTGGCCTGCTGAGAATTCCCCCAGCATGGGAGAGTTCTTAACATGCATTCAGGTACTGTGCTCAGGCATGAAGGATGCACTAGAGCAGGGGTGGTCAAACTTACTGAGTGTGCGAGCCACATATGACAATCTTCAGAAGTTCGAGAGCCGGGGTGCACCTGCCTATGCTCAGGGCTTCAGCCCTGAGGAAGGTGCCTGAAGGGGCTTGAGGCGTCAACCCCATTGCTGCTGAAGCCCTGAGTCCTGGCAGGCGCACCCTGTTGGGCAGAAGTCTCTAGCCCACCACCCCACTGTAAGGCGGAGCTCTTAGAGCTCAGGAGCTCCCCCCCCACCTCCCCAGTCTGGTAGGTGGAAAATGGGGAGGGGGGCATGAGCTGCACTTTAATAGTAAAAGAGTCGCATGTAGTTCATGAGCCACAGTTTGGCCACCCCTGCACTAGAGTCAGAGGAGGCAAGGCCAGGGCATTGCTGCACTCTGACTTTTCTCAGAGAGTGTACAGTCTTTAGTCCTAGATATAGGTATAGATTAGATCAGCCTCTGATTTTTCTAACCTATGCCAGAACCTGAGTCAAGGCCAAGCTGATCAGAAGATTAGGGAGACATAACTTGTTCCTTGACCCTTGTTCCAAGTCTGCTGCTTCAAGCAGCTCTCAGATACAGCAGAAGATCTGGCCTAGGAATATTAAAATTGCTTTAGAAATATTAATTTATCATTGTCATATTATTTTCATTAAATGTACTGTTAAATTACTGTGATTAAACTTTTTGCATTAGAATGAAAAGCTCCAAGTTAACAATTTATGACCATTTTTTGAGGCAGTAGTCATTTGGTTTGGAAAGCTAGTCTGTTTTTTGTATATTGCTAATGGGTAGTATTTAAAAGATATAAAGCAATACTTTGAGTGTTCATTTCTATCTTAGCCAAAAAAGCTTAATGCTACTTCTACTGGAAACATCTGGTGATCCTTTTGTTGTTGAAAAGGAACTGTTCCATGTGGCAAAAACAGGTTATCTGATAATCCTATGTTCCTGTCATTAACCTCCCCAGAACCTCATAGATGGGTATCTGTGTTCCAATTACCTTTTTGAATCAGGAGTGGGGGTTTTTTAGCTAGCTTCTGAAACTGTGTAATTCCTTTAATATGCTGTATAAACTACAATAGTAGTGAAATAAAGATGGTCATTAAGACAGGTTCAAATTTCATTGGGAAATTAGGGAATTATTAGGGAATTAAATGGTATGTTAAATCCTATTCATAATATATTATTTCTTTAAAAAATGAATTGTGTAAAATTTTTCATAGTAGCAGCAAATTGTAAATTAGGCATCAGATATTTTAGGGTCTGAGGCAGGTACTCCGCCCTCCACCTGAGCAGAGCTCAGCTGCAGTGGAGAGGGGAGAGGGAATGTGAGCACTTCGTGATTGTCAGCCACTCAGCCCCAACTTAAATTAAAACTGCAGAGGAGCAGCTCTAATTTACATTACTCTCGTAATGTCACTCGGTGACCTTGTGCCAATGGATGAGCTCCACTTTGTCATACCCCGACAATGTCTCTTCACTTTCCTTACACCAGGAGTTGGGAGGCTGCTGGCACAGGAAGCAGAATATTGCAGTCTATACTCCAGCCATTTTGCATTGTATAAGCAGCACTTTAGAGGCCTTAGCAGGCTGGAGAATCTGACCCTCAAACTTTTAAACTAGAATAACTTCTTAAATTCTCTGATATTTATATGGATGGAAAGTTTTGCAAAATTTCTTAGCTGATCTGAGTGGGCTGCTTCTAAATTTCAAGTGGTAAATACAAGGCAAGAAATGTTAAAAACCCCCCAAATATTCTCTTTTTTAAGCAAGATTCAGATAAGTTAGTCAAACAAACGTGACTCTACAAAATCTTTCTTCAATGAGTCTCACCATAATTTGAATGAGATAGGCAAAACTAAATGTAAAATGCACAAAAAATGTGCTTTTAAGCCAAAAGTCACCAGACACCAATTTAATCTAAAGTTTATATTAAGGAATTTATTTCAGTTGAATGTCAGAATAAAAAACAAAAACAAAAATTAGTAGTAATCATACTACATTGGCGGCAACATTTTCAAATTTGGATGCCTCAGGATAGGCACATAACATCTATTTAGGATCCTGAATAAATTATTTGATTTTCAGAGTGCTGAATGCCCATGGCTGTTATTAACTTCAATACCATTGAAAGTCAAGCCATTTATTTAGGCACATAACTATGGGGTTTAGATATCCAACTTGAGGTATGTATGATGGAAAATTTTGACCTGGGCTTCTATAGCAGCCTTCTAGCCAATGATCTCAAAACACTTTACAAATGACAATGAATAAAGCCTCACAACTGCCTTATGAGGTAGGTAATATAACCTTTCACTCCCTTTTTATGTGGTCATAGAGAAAATTACGGAAAGTATGACAAAGAGGCCTGTACTTCATTAAGTACCTTAACAAGTTAACATGTAAAGGCAGGATATTCTGGTAGCAGTAAAAGAATGGGAAGTAACAGCTACCTTGGATTGGCACCTTCTGTACTGAAATTCCAGTACTCAGCACCCTAATTTATCCAAGGCCAGATAGACCCACTTAATCCTCAGACCCTGATGGGACTGACATAAATTCAAATTCCAGAGAGCCTGGCAGTTCTGTGGAGACTGCAGTGCCTAACTCTCTATTAGATAGCCCGCTCCCTCTTACATGGCAGCAGCGTTGGTTTGTTTTTTTCCCAGAAAGTTGCTTGAAATCCTGACCATAGAATATCATACAGTCATTGAAGATTAGGGTTGGAAGAGACCTCAGAAGGTCATCTAGTCCAATCCTCTGCTCAAAGCAGGATCAACACCAACTAAATCATCCCAGCCAGGGCTTTGTCAAGCCGGGCCTTAAAAACCTCTAAGGATGGAAATTCCACCATCTCCCTAGGTAACACATTCCAGTGCTTTACCACCCTCCTTGTGAAATAGTTGTGGTGGGTTGGATCACAGAAACCCTCTTGGGGATGTCAACTGGTTGCCAAGACTACTTCTGCCCCTGGTTTCCCTGCCAGCTTGGGACTCCAGAACCCTGCCTGGATGTGCCAGACACACTTGCTGGACACAAACACAGACCCAGGTCTGAACCACATCCCACAAACTGCCAGCTTAACTGAAAGCATCTTAAGAAGTCTTTCTTTCTTTAACACTCAGATGCCCAACTCCCAATGGGGTCCACACCCCAAATAAATCCGTTTGACCCTGTATAAAGCTTATACAGGGTAAACTCATAAATTGTTCGCACTCTACAACACTGAATGAGAGATATGAACAGCTGTTTCTCTCCTCCTGCACCCCCCCCCCGCTATTAATACATACACTGGGCTAATTAATAAATAAAAGTGATTTTATTAAATACAGAAAGTAGGATTTAAGTGGTTCCAAGTAGTAACAGGCAGAACAAAATAAATTACCAAATAAAATAGAGCAGGCAAGTCTATGCCTAATACAGTAAGAAAACTGAATACAGATAAAACCTCGCTTTCAGAGGTGTTCCAGTAAGCTTCCTTTCACAGCCTAGTCTCCTTCTAGTCTCACCCCCTCTAGTTCCAGCAAGCACTCTCACCCCCTCTAGTTACTGTCCTTTGTTCCAGTTACTTTCAGGTATCCTTTGGGGGTGGCTATCTCTTGAGCCAGCTGAACACAAAATGCAGGGGTCTCCCAAAGATTTAAATAGACTTTCTCTTGTGGGTGGATACCCCTCCCTCCCCCAGTGCAGAATTCCAGCTACAAGATGGCATTTTGGAGTCACGTGGGCAAGTCACATATCCATGCATGACTCAGTTTTTACAGGCAGCAGCCATTGCCCACATGCTATCTTCTCTAGGAAGACTTCTTATGTGGATTGGAGCCTTCCAAGGTCCATTTTTTGTTAAGTGTTTCTGTATTGAGCACTTAATTTGCACATTCCTTTCTGAAGAAGCTAACCAAATGCTTTACTAAGGCTACTTAAAAATCAAGCAAGTACTCAGCCAATATTCATAACTTCGAATACAAAAATGATACATGCATACAAATAGAATGAATAGATTTAGTAGATCATAACCTTTACAGAGATATGTTACATGGCATAGGTAGCATAAAATATATTCCAGTTATGTCATATATACATTCATAGGCATATTTCCATAAAGCCTTATGGGGTGCACCGTCACAATAGTGTTTCCTAATATCCAACCTAGACCTCCCCACACTGCAACTTGAGACCATTGCTTCTTGTTCTGTCATCTGCCACCACTGAGAACAGCCCAGCTCCATCCTCTTCAGGTAGTTGAAGGCAGCTATCAAATCCCCCCTCACTCTTCTCTTCTGCAGACTAAATAACCCCAGTTCCCTCAGCCTCTCCACGTAAGTCCTGTGCCCTAGCCCCCTAATCATTTTATTTGCCCTCTGCTGGAGTCTCTCCAATTTGTCCACATCCTTTCTGTAGTGGTATGCAATACTCCATATGTGGCCACACCAGTGCCGAATAGAGGTGAATAATCACTTCCCTCGATCTGCTGGCAGTGCTCCTACTCATTCAGCCCAATATGCCGTTGGCCTTCTTGGCAAAAAGGGCACATTGTTTACTCATATTCAGCTTCTCATCCACTGTAATCCCCAGGTCCTTTTCTGCAGAACTGCTGCTTAGCCAGTCAGTCTCCAGCCTGTAACAGTGTATGGGATTCTTCCTTCCTAAGTGCAGGACTCTGCACTTGTCCTTGTTGAACCTCATCAGATTTCTTTTGGCCCAATCCTCCAATTTGTTTAGGTCACTCTGGACCCTATCCCTACCCTCCAGCGTATCTACCTCTCCCCCCAGCTTAGTGTCATCTGCGAACTTGCTGAGGGTGCAATTCATCCCATCATCCAGATCATTAATAAAGATGTTGAACAAAACCAGCCCCAGGACTGACCCCTGGGGCACTCCTCTTGATACCGGCTGGTAACTAGACATCGAGCCGTTGATCACTACCCATTGAGCCCAACAATCTAGCCAGCTTTCTATCCACCTTGTAGTCCATTCATCCAGTCCATACTTATTTAACTTGCTGGCAAGAATACTGTGGGAGACTTTACCAAAAGCTTTGCTAAAGTCAAGATATATCACATCCACCACTTTCCCCATATCTGCAGAGCCAGTTATCTCATCATAGAAGGCAATCAGGTTGGTCAGTCATGACTTGCCCTTGGTGAATCCATGTTGACTGTTCCTGATCGCTTTCCTCTCCTCCAAGTGCTTCAAAATGGATTCCGTGAGGACCTGCTCCATGATTTTGCCGGGGTTCTCTTTCTTCCCTCTTGCCTTTTTCCAGTCATCCAGAACCTCCCCCAATTGCCACGAATTTTCAAATGGCTCTGCAATCACAACAGCCAACTCCCTCAGCATCTTTGCATGCATTAGATCTGGACCCATGGACTTGTGCATGTCCAGCTTTTCTAAATAGTCCTAGTCCTTTTCTAATAGTCTAAATAGACCAGCTTCAAAGTAAAATTATTCTGATACCTATTGTAAAGAAATAGCTTTCACTTTAAAATATATCACTTCATTCAATAGCGTTCCCCTGTCCCTGATCCTCTTTTTATGCTATCTGTGGGTTAGCAGTGTGTACAGAACAATACAATGTATTTTGCATTCATGTATGTAGTGTTGTTGTATCCTTGTTGATCCCAGGATATTAGAGAGACAAGTTGTGTGAGGTAATATCTTTTGTTGGACTAACTTCTGTTGGCGAGAGAGACAAGCTTTCGAGCTCCACATTCTAGCACTTCACCGTGAAGGGTCCCTTAGAATATGTTCTAACCACTTATGCTAAACTATTGGTTCAATCCTGTATTTAGCTGTGACCCTTGAGTACCTTTCCCAGACCTGATGAAGAGCTCTATGTAGCTCGAAAGCTTGTCTCATTCACTAACAGAAGTTGGTCCAATAAAAGTTGTTACCTCATCCACTTTGTCTCTCTATTTTACACTATGGCACTTTAACAATAAAAAAGAAAAACAGAAGTTATAGTCCAAAGTAACTAATTTTAGACAGACCCTCTTTTTGCTTTTGTATATATAAAAAAATCTTGAATTGAATCTTCATGCTGGAATGTATGAAATCGAACAGTTAATTATTTGGTTTATCGGACTGTTGGTTTTGCTTTAATTAGTGGGAGTTATTTGTAGATTTCGAGACTCTCACTTGATTTCTGGATCCTTTGGAAGCTTCCAGCTGTAGTCCTAAGATTGTATGCTTTTGCCCTAATGGTACACAGAATAATAAAAATGGGATGCACCGGGATTTGACGCACAATTTTTAACTAAAATTAACTGATCCTTCTTTCCCTTTGTCAGAACTCAGAACTTGGTTAAATTGCTTTTACAATTATTAATTTTATTCTTGATTAAAAACTAACTCTAAGTCTCATTCACTTGACTAAGGAAAACTCCTTAGCTATTATTATTTTATTGTATTGTGTTATTTATAGTACCATAGCTCCTAAACTTTTCCAAGAGAAAACCTTTTGTTTCAACATTTTTCTTCTATAGCAATCCCAGTTAAAACATACATAACTCCCCTTAATTAACCTCCAGACCATACTGCTCTATTTTATCTTAAACAAATCTCTAGAGGGGAAAAGTGATTCATTTGCAAACCTCTGCTTTGCTAATAGAAGCAAAAACACATTCCAGTCTGTCTTTACTTGGACCCAGATCATGTATTTGGATTCAAGTGGTCGGAGTCTTGTATCTTTATGTTCAAATTGGAGAACCAGAGTTGAAAGACAGAAAATATCCCTTCCCTTGCATGGAGATGAACGCAGCTCTTGATACCTAATAGGTTGACACTTCATTGTGTCATTGAGAGTCAGCCAATAAGAATCTGCCCAGGTCTAAGGAACTTTGTGGCTGTTTTGAAAATTTGATAAATATTTCCTATCCTGTTACCAGTCCGACCTTGTATATTAAACGGTAGGAGTAAAGCTTTGTTCTCAGTTTCTGCTCGTTAAAACAACAGCAGATAAAAGTTTCAAAATTGTCCATGTGATTTAGGAGCCCAATTGCTTTATTCCAAAGTGATTTAGGCACTTGGGACCCTAAGTCTCATTGGGACATAGGCTCCTAAGAAGCCTACATCATTTTTGAAAAAGGGACTTAAGCTCATTTTTGAAAATTTTACAGTCTATCTACAATTTATATGAATAATTAACGTTGAAATCTTTAGAATCCTATGGCTACCTGTTGTCCTCACTGCTATTTACTTACTTGTGATTTTTATATCACTTATTAATGGCTTTTCAACTAAGGAAGTGCTGCTTAGTATCAGGCATTTCATGTTTATTACATTGATACTTGATTAAGAGGTACTAATAGTAAGAGGTAAGTGAGGCCCAGAGAGATTAAATACCTTGCTGATAGGTACATAGAAAGTAAGTAACAGAGGTAGGAATTTACAGCCTAGCTATTCTGATCACCAGTCCTTTGGTTTTAACTAGTAGGGGAGAGCAAATTCTCTAACTCCCAGGCCCCAAAATAATGAGTATTACTAGAAAATGGTCAAGGCCTGCTCTATCTGCATTGTATATTAGCTTGTAATTGCAAAATAACATAGAATAAGTATGGTTTAAAAATTCAGCTAGGTCATTATGGAATTAGACCATATCCTTTATTGTTAGAACATGTAGATGTATCGCAACAGTGGAAAAAATACTAGAGAGTGAGATGAAGCTTCTGTTTTTTTATTATTCTTATTCTCTTTATTGGATTAAGTCTTAACTTCATACAAACAAAAACTTTTTAGTGAACAAATATTTGATGCAAAGTTGTCAAAAGTTTGAATCTGATCAGCATCTCTGGCCTACTGGGTGACTTTGGGCCAGTCAAGTCATTCTTTGCTTCCGTTTCCCCATCTGTAAAATGAGGATGACGATACTGACCTTCTTTGTTAAAGAGCTTTGAGATCTACTGATGAAAAGCGTATATAAGAACTAAATATTATTATTGTTATTCTGTATTAAATTTGCGTGAGGCTGTTTAGCTGAAATGCCATTATAGTGCTTAGACTTCCTGTAACTGCACAATTTTTTGTTTACATTCAAAGAAAGCAGATTTTGCAGTCTTTAAATCACATTCTCAGGGTTGTTTTGTTTTTGTTTTGATTTTTTTTAAAACAAGGATGAATCAATGAATTTTTGTGACACTAGCACAAATGTATTTGTGGTTTCTTTGAACAAAACCTTTTAACAACTAGGAATATGTTGCCTGTAGACAAAACTGTCAGTTTGCAAGAGATTATAGTGAATAATATACTTCTCTGTGTAGGATAATGGCTCTCCTGAAGAACATGCAATTTATGTGTGGGACCACTTTATTGCCGAGTCAGCAGCTGAAAACGTATTTTTTGTCGCTCACAGTTATGGTGGACTTGCATTCGTAGAGTTGGTAAGTGTTGACTTTTCCATTGCCCTATTTGCTGAGGGCTTTCACATATCTGAAGAAGTTAAATTTAATGTTCTCTTTCCAAAGAGGGTGGACAATTTAGAACTCTAAACAGCTTTTCACATGGTATGTTTAGGTTTTAAAAAAAAAAATTAAAAACACTGTTTTTTCCTCTGTTGATTATTTACCGAATTATAAGTCAGTCACATAGGGCTTCATGCTTATAGAAGCCAGGGAAGTCCAAACCTGTGGATCCTAACTGGTGGTATGTATGCAAAAAAAGGGAGAATACAGCTTCTGTCGTGCTCTGTGAATTCTGGGTTGGGGCTGAATACATGTAAGTACAATGTGTAATGCTCACTGGGTCAGTGTTGTTTTATATGATTTCCTCCAATGCAGTTTGGAACTCAAGTGAGGGAACTTGGAGGCACCTATTGACAGGGAAACTCATAGAGGACCTGATCCAAAGCCCATTAAAGTCACGGGAAAGACTTCTGTTGATTTCATTGGGCTCTGGATCAGTCGCAGTGTGAAGGAAGTACAGGAAAGAGTGTGGACGCAGATTTTGCGACTTCCATGGAAGGCAAACTTGCATATCACTTTCTATGAAAGCATTAGAAGGAAACTGCCTGTTTAAATTCACAGAATTTATAATGGCTCAATGGGACAACTCATGTGCATAAAATTAAGCATATACATTAGTGTTAGCAAGTTCAGGGCCAAAATGTTCAAGCAATTTTGCACCTTGATTCAAAGCTACGGGAGGACATCACAATTGCACTACTGATAAGTTGGGTTGCTGTGTTTATGTAGTTAAAGTTTTTTGACTGTTTTGCAACTCTGGGAGAAAATAGATGTGTGAGCACCTCTGGTCAAGAGAAGAAATGCTTATATGATTCAAAGATTTTAACAGTTCTTGTTGATTTTTTTTTCCTATGGAAATTAAGGCTATTTCAGTTCTCTCATTGCTTCCACAATCTTTCTTTAAATAGTCTGTATGTGTGCACGTGTTGAAACCTGAGAATGATGTAGCTGATCTAATCCCACAAATGTTTTACAGTCCTGTCAGTAAATTGTACAAATTTACTTTTATTTCTCAAAACAAAATATATCAAGATACCGAGTTTTGTAGTTGTAAATTATTCTGTGTGTAACACATCTTGACTGTTCATTTTGACCTATAATTGCTGCTGCATAAACTGATTGTATAACGTGAGCTCTTTTCAATTATGTCATGTGATTTGGATTCCTTATATACTGTAATAGTATGAAATATCTATTTCCTTTGCTTTTGTGAACTGTGAAGTTTCAAATGCTCAGATTGTTGGATTATCTTGGTGTGCTTAAATTTTGAAACTGAAATATCTGTAGAATTCAGTAGGTTTTGTCAAGTAATACTGTTTGGGTCACTGGATGCATACAAATATATTTTATGCACATTTCTGAATAAGCATTTCTTAATATAAGAAGTCAGGAAATACAAAGTGTGTTTGATAATGTTAAATTTTAATAAACAAAGCACTTACTTGAAGGTATTTTGGAATTTTAGTGAGTAAAGTTCTTTCTGTCACATTTCAGTCAATGGCTTGAGATGGCGTGGGTAACAGATGACCAATGTGTCATTCCCATTTTGCCTGTTTCTCTCGTCACACTGGTGGATATTTCTCCACTTTTGTTCTAGTTTAATATGAAGCACACAGATGTTTCAGAACAAGACTTGACTTCTGACCTTGGGGCTTCTAGGGTCAGGGTGCTCAGGGCCTGTGAAATTATCACAAGCTGAGCTAAAGTTTTTCTCCATCACAGGAAGTAACCAGTAAGCAAGAAGTTAAAAAGGAGCTTTGTCATAGAGACAAGATGGTTTCAGTAAGGGTCAGCTTCTGTAGTCTGCGATCTCCACAGGAGGTGCATGCATGGGAGGAAGAATATAATATATAACTACTGGCACATCACATATCTGTCATGGAAAACTAGACCTGAGAAGTATATTTAATGTAATAGTCCTTATTTTTTTTTAAAATTGTGATTAACACCTATTTTTGCATTCGCTGTTAAATAAATAAATCAGAAAACTTATTTTTATGTATTGGTTTTATTGGCAGTAGACGTTTAGCTTGGGGGTTGCCCCGAATTATAACAGAAACAAATATTGAACTACAATAATAAAGGTTTTATTTTTACCATAATATTAAGTGGTCAGATTTGCTTAATATTTTTCTTCTTTCCTTCCCTAGAAAATATTTTCACTAAGAAAGTTTCAGCTTGTTTTTAAAAGCGGTTTTTAGTAACTAGAAAAATGATGCTTCTAACCTTTTTGCTCTATCCATCGCCAAAATGCTATTCTGTAATCCTGAACAGTAGCAATAAAGTAAATATAGTAGCTTGTGGAGAATTAATGTCCTAGAGAAAATATTCATATTCATTCTCTCTCTCTCTCTCTCTCACACACGTACGTACATACGTATGTACGTACGTAAATGCAGTAGTTATGTAGACTCCTTGTACACTTCTCATCTGTTTTCATTCCCCTTGCAGAGGGCAATGTGAAACTTCTGTTTTTTACTTGGAATGTAGGGCCTTGCCTATGCCTTTTGCACCAGTTTGTACCCACAGAGAGTAAAATAAACCACAGACTTTAAAATAAATGCCTTTTATACCTTGTGTTGGTATGCATGCAATGTATGCTGCTCAATGTGTTCTGATTGTTCACAATTATTTAATCTCTGAAAACCTCTAGGTTTTCATTGCTTCCTTGGGGAATCCACTCTAAAAGTAACTGTCACTATAGAGTTAAAAGTCCAGAGACTTGACATTAAATGACAGTTAGATTGTGGCATTTAGTAACAGCCTATAGTTGAAAGTAATGTAAAGCTGCTTTTTTCTGCAGAAGGAGCAGGAGGCATTCAGCCTTACCAAGGCAGAATATCTTCAGGCACAAACTGGTTGCACCCTGTAACACGTTTAGCTGGTGCACCAAGCTAGCTCTGTTCCATTTACTTCCCCCATGCACACTCCTGTTGGGTGACTTACTCTGGGAGGGAAGCATTTTGGTAGCAGTCTCTATGCTCCGCAAAGTGCTGGGGCAACAACTATGGCCAGCCCTCATGAAGTCTGAACAAAAAGAGGGAGCATCATTATTCAGTTGCCATTACTCTGTAGCTGTATAAGGTCTAGCTCACAGTCTAGCTTTTAATTTTGATTTTTGGTTGCCAAAGCAAAAAATCAAGATGTGATTTGCAAGATACTTATCTAACAAAGTTAAACTTCCCTAAAATTTTCTAATATTTGTCACAAGGTACATTATGGTATTTTTATTGTTGTCCCAAACTTTTGCCTTTGTATGCACATGTAGGTGTTGATATTTGAGATGTTAAGGAAAACAGAGTAAGTCTGCAACATCATGCTTGAATGTACAGAAACGGTTATCCTGTTACTGCAGCGTAGGCACCCAATTCCTCTACCTTACTTGGTCACAATTACAAGAGAAATCATTGAAAGTGATTTAGCATGTGTGGGAAGTAAAGTTTCACCAATAAGTGTAATTAGTTATATTGTTTATAGTTTGAATTACAAGTAAGAATCATAAGACTACTACTAAACTGTATCTTAACATTTATTAATTAAAAATTTGTATAGTTGTAGTTTGAAATTAAATGTGCAGCAAACAGATGTCTAAAAAGTAAATTATTTTTTAAATACACAGTACTAAAAATAGTTGTAGGTCATGGTCTTTTCCTAATTACTGATTTTGAAAACTCAAAACCTGATTCATGAACATATATTATCAATCTTCTGTTTGTTATCCAACGCACAGTATATTTCAGCTGGGGATTTATTTTCCAAAGCAGCTTGCTGTACTTGATGGTAAACAATAGAATTTGCGCAACTCCTATTTAATAGAAAGTGAGATTTTTAAGTTGGAATCCTTTTATGTGTGGTCAGTGAAAAGAAAAAGACCTGCCACTGAGTCTTTCTGCCAGTTTTGTGGTGATACAATTTTACTTCATGTTATGAAAATGTTTTTCTGTCCCCTGTTCCTGTATGAAAGATCCACACATGTGTGAGGCCCTGAATGTGCAGTTGGATCCATGTAGTTGGATCCTTGTGCCTATGTGGACCCCCTGGGCCACCCTTGCAGATCCTATTACAGGACTGGGGCCTAACTGTGTATGCAGGAGAAAACAAATTCAGACAGACTAGTTTTCTGGTATCACTTTTAAAACAAATGCATTTCTATGCTTTTACCCTTACTGGGTGACAACTGCTCATATTTCAGAATCTCCAAAAGAATTGCCAGTTCCAGATTTTCAAAATCATTAATCAAGCCCCTCAAAATCAAGAGTTTGGCTTACAAATCATGAGATATTTTTAAATGATCATTTTGGGCTTCTTTTTTATTTGCCTTCTGCTTTTTGAACCTTTGTGATTCATATTGTCAAGTTTTTTACTACAATACCGAATGCTAGAAACTTCCTTTTTTGTTTTTAAATAAATCAATTCAGCTTTAAGAAAAACACCAGATAGCACAAGACTTGTGATAAACTTGTGAGAGATGGCAACATTATCTCAAATTTTCAGTGTTTGCTGTTGCAATGATTGTTCATCAGAGAGCAATCAGGGAATTAAACTTTGGTACATCAGCAAAGGAAAAGTAGTTGAACTGTCTTTTATTTAGATGAAAAACCACCCAACCCATTGTAGTCTTTGACTAAAGCGTTGTATGTATGTATTGATATTAAGTTGTAGATAACACACAGATTTTACCTATAGATTGTTAAAATTTTAAAGACATAGTAAAAAGCTGTAAAGTGCTGATGAGGTCAACATATTACATGAGTAGTTGAATTGCTAAACATACTGTAGAGTGCTATGCTTTTCATACGATAATCTTCCATTGAAAAGTGTTTAGACTCAGATTCAGAAAAAATTACTATAGTTTGATTATTTTAAACCGCAGTCCACTGAAATTACAATATCTGCAGTCTTAGGCATATTTTATCTTTACATCAGCTTCCTGCTTCTGTTTTTCCTCTGCTTTCCCATTATTTATGAGTCAATGGAAAGGAGACTTTGAATCTGTTTGTGCTGTACTAACAAGCATTATTAAACTCTGTGTCCTTAAAGTATATAGGTCAGATTCTCACCTGGCATAAATCAGCATAGCTCCACTGAAGTCAACCTGCTTTATTTCTTCAATTTGAAATCATTTTAAGGCCTTGATCCTGTAATATGATCCATATGAGTGGACACTGTGCCCTTGCAGAGCCCCCTTGACCTCAGTGGGACTCTGTGTCGGCAGATTGCAGATTAGGAGCTTTAGTGGTTGTGCTGTTAAACTGTTTCTGGCTTTTTGGGATCACCAAGACCAGTAAGGGGCTCGGTCATGGCCTGGCCTGTAACCTAGAGTACCTTTATGTTGTGCATCTTTAGTTCAGAGCCCAGACATCAGTAGCCAATCCACAAGCACACCTTGGCTTTCACCAGCCTAGTTACTTAGTTAGCACAACAGAGACTTGCTTGGAGTAAAAATAAATAATAGGTTTATTTAATAGAAAAATTAATAGATTCAAAGATAAGAGTAAGGGAGAGCAAACATATGTAGGTTACATAGAAAATAACCATAAAGATGCAACTTCAGCCTTTAAGCTTTCAGATTAGGTAAATCTCTTTTCTAATACAAGTTACCTATTGCCTCTGAACAGTTTCCCAGCATACCTGCTGTCCTAGAGGGGATCCAGTGTTTCATGGACCCCAGCACCTGCCAAGTGATGGTCCCTCAGTTTCTGGATGAAGACCAGTCTGTTTGAAGCCTTTTAAAGGGCTTTTTCCTCTCCTTTTTTTCTCTCTCTGATTATAGTGACTCATGGTTATTCAGGGTGGGGAGAATCTAGCTGGGATGTCTCCATGTCTTCCCATTAACTCTAATGGCCCATCATTTGTCTTTTCCTGAGCTGTACAGTGCTACGTGCTTGGTGGTAGTCTTGTCTGGCTGGGGAGGCAGCCCCTCCTTGCTTGATTGCACCACCAATTATGAGCACAAAAATACATAAATCCCTAACCACGGTCTGTATACATATCTCATAATGATCATTAAGTTAGAACACTATAAGCTTTCATACTCAACATATTTTTATTGCATAATAATATTGTATACAATCAGCTGATTCAACCACTTATTCTGTGGGGTTCAAACCCCCTGTTCTCCCCTTGGGGTATGTGGACCTTGATTGTCCCACTGTGGCTAATTTATCATTAATTGAAACTTTATTATTTAATGTCCATTAAATTTGCTTTTTAAATTAAACACAATCTGAGCAACAAGTAATAATTGTACATAGGATACTGTCTATACATGATGCTTCCCTCCTCTGCCTAATCCATAATGGATCCTATCTTGAGGTGTAGCAGACGGTACCCAGAATCTGTTGGTTGTTTTGGAATGGGTTTTAACATAAATCATAGAGGTGGGAAAACACAAGGAGTACAAATTGAAGAAGCAGAAGAGTAGCACTACTGACAGGCCAGGTGACTGGTTGCTTCTCCTTTAACAGCTGCATGGGAAACCGCTGAAGAGACTATAGTGTCCCAGATCAACCATAGCTAGGACACTGTCAACTCCCACAAAAGCAGCTTCCCCGACCTCTGTTGTTAACCAGGGTGCCAATCAGGACCTTGGAAATGGCAAAATTGAGCTCCAGGAAGGTCTTAATTTCCATTTAAAAACAAAACTTGATTGGGAGCTTATCATAGAGAAGTGTTCCATATTTCAAAAGTGTCAATAGGAAAAAGTAAATCATACCCATGCTTTCATGTACTTGCAGTCATTAAATGGAATCAGAAAAAAAAGCATCCTTTAACAAATATTGAATTTTGATTAAAGTTAAGGAAAGCAGCATGGACTAGTGCAAGGGTCAGCAACCTTTGACATGCGGCCTATCAGGGTAATCCGCTGGCAGGCCGCGAGACATTTTGTTTACATTGAGCATCCGCAGGCATGGCCGCCCGCAGCGCCCAGTGGCCATGGTTTGCTGTTCCTGATCAATGGGAGCCACAGGAAGAGGCGGCCCACCGACCAATGGGAGCTGCGGGAAGTGGTGGGCTGCAGGGACATGCTGGCCGCCGCTTCCTGCAGCTCCCATTGATCGGGAACAGCAAACTGTGGCCACTGGGAGCTGCCTGCGGATGGTCAGCATAAACAAAATATTTCATGGCCTGTCAGCGGTTTACCCTGATGGGCCGTGTGCTAGGGGTTGCTGACCCCTGGACTAGTTACAATGCCTCCCACAATGGGGCCCAAAGCAACAGTAATAAACTTCATTTACAAAATTTGTCAGGATTATTGAAAATGGAATTCTCAACTACACTGTGAGAACTAATTTTAAAAGGTTATTTTTAAAAAAAACCTTTTAAAAAGAGATGGAGTGAAAGGGTGTAAATAGGAGGAGAAAATGTAGTGATGGGGCAGGAAACTAAAAAGTGAGAACTAAGTGAAAGAGCAAAATAAAAGGGGGAATGGTAGATTGTGTGCTTCCATATGGTGAGGACAAGTAAACGATAAACTTTGTACAGAGCAATCCTACTGAGGGGTATTATAATGTAATGACGGGGAACTGTTCCTCACTGATAGTTTCATATTTCAGGACTCAAGCTCCGTAGAACTTGACAGCATGCTCCATGTAGTTGAGGGCTGGGGGTCAGTGTGGCCACACTTAGTGCAGACATTTTACATCAAGCTTCTAACAGAATTTACCGAAGCAAATGGCTATATTCAGCAGCTAATACCTTAGCCAAATCTTGGGTTTTCATGGGGACAGCACCTCTCTCACCCCCGGGCAGACCCCCAGCCAAATTTCCTGCTCCCAACTATGGAGACACTAGAATTTAAAACTGTCACGGTTCCTCCCCCACTCTGAACTCTAGGGTACAGATGTGGGGACCTGCATGAAAAACCTCCCAAGCTTATCTTTACCAGCTTAGGTCAAAACTTCCCCAAGGTACAAAATATTACACCTTGGACTGGCCGCTACCACCACCAAACTAATACTGGTTACTGGGGAAGAGCTGTTTGGACGCGTCCTTCCCCCCAAAATACTTCCCAAAACCTTGCACCCCACTTCCTGGACAAGGTTTGGTAAAAAGCCTCACCAATTTGCATAGGTGACCACAGACCCAAACCCTTGGATCTGAGAACAATGAAAAAGCATTCAGTGTTTTACAAGAAGACTTTTAATAAAAAATAGAAGTAAATAGAAATAAAGAAATCCCCCCTGTAAAATCAGGATGGTAGATATCTTACAGGGTAATTAGATTCAAAAACATAGAGAACCCCTCTAGGCAAAACCTTAAGTTACAAAAAAGATACACAGACAGAAATAGTTATTCTATTCAGCACAATTCTTTTCTCAGCCATTTAAAGAAATCATAATCTAACACATACCTAGCTAGATTACTTACTAAAAGTTCTAAGACTCCATTCCTGTTCTGTCCCTGGCCAAGACGACTACAGACAGACCCAGACCCTTTGTTTCTCTCCCTCCTCCCAGCTTTTGAAAGTATCTTGTCTCCTCATTGGTCATTTTGGTCAGGTGCCAGCGAGGTTACCTTTAGCTTCTTAACCCTTTACAGGTGAGAGGAGCTTTCCCCTGGCCAGGAGGGATTTCAAAGGGGTTTACCCTTCCCTTTATTTTTATGACACGCCCCCCAAATCTCAGCTAGGGTGAAACACTGGCTGGGATTTCTTCCTGGAGCTCTAGGAAAACAGAGTTAATAAGACACATGCATCTCTAAATATACTACCAAGTACATAAAGACTAACAATATTTTCCACATCTCAAGGACGATTTTAACCAGTTGATTCTGGGAAACTTTCACGGGAGAGTGCATCAGCCACTTTGTTAGAAGCTCCTGAGATGTGTTGGATGTCGAAATCAAAATCTTGGAGAGCTAAACTCCACCGAAGAAGTTTTTTGTTAGTTTCTTTGACGGGGTGAAGCCACTTTAGTGCAGCATGGTCGGTTTGCAGGTGGAAACGCCGTCCCCAAACATATGGGCGTAGCTTTTCCAGAGCGTAGACAATGGCATAACATTCTTTTTCAGTGACTGACCAGTTGCTTTCCCTCTCAGACAGTTTTTTGCTGAGAAACACTACAGGGTGGAATTCTTGATCAGGTCCTTTCTGCATTAAAACTGCTCCCACACCACGCTCGGATGCATCTGTGGTTACTAGGAACGGTTTGTCAAAGTCTGGGGCCCTTAGTACAGGGTCAGACATGAGTGTCGCTTTAAGCTTGTTAAAGGCCTTCTGACACTTTCCGGTCCACTGAACAGCATTTGGCTGTTTCTTTTTGGTTAGGTCTGTCAGTGGGGCAGCGATTTGGCTGTAGTGCGGTACAAATCGTCTGTAATAACCGGCCAAGCCTAAGAAGGATTGAACCTGTTTCTTTGACTTTGGGACAGGCCACTTTTGGATAGCATCCACTTTGGCCTGTAGGGGGCTGATAGTTCCTTGACCCACCTGGTGTCCAAGGTAAGTCACTCTGTTTAGGCCTATTTGACACTTCTTAGCCTTAACAGTTAGTCCTGCCTCCCTTATGCGCTCAAGGACTTTTTGTAGATGTTCCAGGTGGTCTGCCCAGGAATCCGAAAATATGGCCACATCGTCAAGGTAGGCGACTGCATATTCTCCTAATCCCGCTAGGAGACCATCTACAAGTCTTTGGAAAGTGGCGGGTGCATTTCGCAGCCCGAAAGGGAGTACATTAAATTCATACAGCCCGAGATGTGTGATGAAGGCTGACCTTTCCTTGGCAGATTCATCTAGCGGTACCTGCCAGTACCCCTTGGTTAAGTCCAAGGTAGAGATGAACTGGGCCCGTCCCAGTTTCTCTAATAGTTCCTCAGTGCGTGGCATTGGATAGTTGTCTGGGCGAGTTACAGCATTTAGCTTACGGTAGTCCACGCAAAAACGTATTTCCCCATCTGGTTTGGGAACTAGAACCACTGGAGATGCCCATGCACTTTCAGAGGGGCGGATTACACCCATCTGTAACATATCCTGGATCTCCCGTTCTATAGCAGTTTTAGCTTGAGGAGACACCTGGTAAGGTTGGACCCTAATTGGGTGAGCATTACCTGTGTCAATGGAGTGGTATGCCCGTTCAGTCAGTCCTGGGGTGGCTGAGAACTTTGGCGCGTAGCTAGTGCACAGCTCCTGGATCTGCTGTCGCTGCATACGCCCAAGGGTCATGGAGAGGTTCACCTCTTCCACACCACCAGCACATTTCCCTTCGTAATAGACACCTTCAGGCCACTCAGCGTCGTCTCCTCCCTGGGCTGTAAACTGACAAACCTTTAATTCTCTGGATCGATTAGAAGAGCTGAGAGGCGGTGGGTTGCTCCGTGCCGCCATCCACGCTCTCTGGAGGCTTTCATCTGCTTCCTGTTCGGTCTGGAACTGTTCCCTTGATGCTGGAGACATCAGCTCCTCATTGGATTGGGGACATAGGCTTGGTCCCTCTGGAAGCGATATAGGGGATGGAGCTGTTTCTGTTGACTGTGAACCGCTCTCCGCTGGTGCACTATGTTGGGATTCAGGCTCCGGCTGAGCCTCTTGTGTAGGGTTATCGGCTGCTGCCAGTTCAGGTTCGGTGGGGCCCTCTGGTGTTGAGGTTGCAAGTACTGGATTCAGTGCTGGCACGGGGTCTGGTGTTGGTTGTTTGGCTGGTTCCGGTTCTGGGACTGGTTCCGTCTGGGTTTCTGGGACTGGATCCACTACTGCTGTTGCAGACATTGGCCTGGGGTCCGGGTCCATCACCTCTGACCGGGCCCTGATAGAAGTTTCCGGAACAGAGCTAGGCCCCACGGCTTGTTTAGCCTGGCTGCGGGTGACCGTTCCCACCCTCTTGGCCTGCTTCACGTGATTGGCCAAGTCTTCCCCCAACAGCATGGGGATGGGATAATCATCATAGACTGCAAAAGTCCACATTCCTGACCAGCCCTTGTACTGGACAGGCAACTTGGCTGTAGGCAAATTGAAAGAGTTGGACTTGAAGGGTTGAATCGTCACTTGGATCTCTGGGTTGATTAAATTGGGGTCCACTAAGGAAGCATGGATAGCTGACACTTGTGCTCCGGTGTCCCTCCACGCGGTGACCTTCTTCCCGCCCACACTCACAGTTTCCCTCCACTCCAAGGGTATCTGGGAGGTATCTGGGCCTGTGGACCTCTGGTGTGATTCCGGTGCAATGAACTGTAATCTGTTGGGGTTCTTGGGGCAGTTGGCCTTTACATGCCCCAGCTCGTTACATTTAAAACATCGTCCAGCTGACGGGTCACCGGGGCGAGGTGGGTTGCTGGAGAACGGGGTGGTGGGATGATAAGGGGTCTGGAGGGTTCTTTGGGAGGTAGGTGGGGCTTTGGGCGGCCCCCGGTAATAGGGTGTGGTCTGGGGTGGTCCCTTCTGGTCTCCGCTCCAACTGCGACCAGTTTTCTTCTTCTCTGCCACCTCCACCCATCTGGCTCCAATCTCTCCTGCCTCGATTACAGTTTTGGGTTTCCCATCTAGGATGTATCTTTCTATTTCCTCAGGAACACCCTCTAAGAATTGTTCCATTTGCATTAGGAAGGGCAAATTTACTGGAGATTCAACACTTGCTCCTGATATCCAGGCATCCCAATGTTTCACAATGTGGTAGGCATGTCGGGTAAATGACATGTCTGGTTTCCACCTTAGGGCTCGGAACCTCCGACGAGACCGCTCGGGTGTTATCCCCATTCTGACTCTCGCCTTGGATTTAAACAGTTCATACTTGTTCATGTGTTCTTTAGGCATTTCAGCTGCCACCTCAGCTAAGGGTCCACTGAGCTGCGGCCTCAGCTCTACCATGTATTGGTCAGTAGAGATGTTGTACCCAAGGCAGGCCCTTTCGAAGTTTTCTAAGAAGGCCTCAGTATCATCACCTGCCTTGTAGGTGGGGAACTTTCTGGGATGGGAAGTGGTACCTGGAGAAGGATTGCTAGGGTTTGTTGGTATATTCTGCTGGGCCTTTATCCTCTCCATCTCCTCCACATGCTTCCTCGCCTCCATTTCCCTCTTGTGGGCAGCCTCCTGTACCTCCTTCTCCAGCCGCATGAGTTCTATCTGTCTTTCATGTTCCCTTTGTTTTTCCTCAGCCTGAAATTTGGCTAATTCCAGCTGTAGTCGAGCCGAGGATTTGGCCATTCTAACCTCTCTGTTTTTAACTAACTTTACACCCGAGGTTTAGAAATAAACAAACAAAACTTGGCTGTAAAATTTTGCTGTGCTGGAATAGAATACCTATTCTCTGATAGTGATTGTCAGCCTACAGAAAAAGACAATTCCCTTGTCTCTGCTCTGGGCCCAAATTAAAGCAAAAAACCTCGAACTACTTGGGAACCTGCTTACCCAGCCCAAAGAAAAAAAAATTTCTTTTCAAACCTGTGCTCCTTGTAAAACAAAAAAAAATCAAAATCCTAAAAAAAAACCCTGCCACTTTTGTCTCCAGGCAAATGGGTAGAGCACACACCCCCTATTTACTTTTAGGAAGAAAAGAAAAAAAAAACCTCTGGGTTGGAAGACTGTGAATTTCCCTGCAGGAGTTAAGTACCCTGCCTCCAGGCAAAGAAAACCTGCAATTCACAAGATAATCCCCTTTTGTCTCTGCTTGGCCACAAAGCAGAGAGAAACCAAGCTGCTTTCAGTTTCAAAGCTGCTTCCGGACTTCCTAAAAGTTCCTTTTTAAAATCTGTATTTCTAGTTCAAAAAATCTCAACTGGATCTCAAAATGATTTCAGGTTAATCCCACCACTGTGCCACCATGTCACGGTTCCTCCCCCACTCTGAACTCTAGGGTACAGATGTGGGGACCTGCATGAAAAACCTCCCAAGCTTATCTTTACCAGCTTAGGTCAAAACTTCCCCAAGGTACAAAATATTACACCTTGGACTGGCCGCTACCACCACCAAACTAATACTGGTTACTGGGGAAGAGCTGTTTGGACGCGTCCTTCCCCCCAAAATACTTCCCAAAACCTTGCACCCCACTTCCTGGACAAGGTTTGGTAAAAAGCCTCACCAATTTGCTTAGGTGACTACAGATCCAGACCCTTGGATCTTAAGAACAATGAACAATCCTCCCAACACTTGCACCCCCCCCTTTCCTGGGAAATGTTGGATAAAAAGCCTCACCAATTTGCATAGGTGACCACAGACCCAAACCCTTGGATCTGAGAACAATGAAAAAGCATTCAGTGTTTTACAAGAAGACTTTTAATAAAAAATAGAAGTAAATAGAAATAAAGAAATCCCCCCTGTAAAATCAGGATGGTAGATATCTTACAGGGTAATTAGATTCAAAAACATAGAGAACCCCTCTAGGCAAAACCTTAAGTTACAAAAAAGATACACAGACAGAAATAGTTATTCTATTCAGCACAATTCTTTTCTCAGCCATTTAAAGAAATCATAATCTAACACATACCTAGCTAGATTACTTACTAAAAGTTCTAAGACTCCATTCCTGTTCTGTCCCTGGCCAAGACGACTACAGACAGACACAGACCCTTTGTTTCTCTCCCTCCTCCCAGCTTTTGAAAGTATCTTGTCTCCTCATTGGTCATTTTGGTCAGGTGCCAGCGAGGTTACCTTTAGCTTCTTAACCCTTTACAGGTGAGAGGAGCTTTCCCCTGGCCAGGAGGGATTTCAAAGGGGTTTACCCTTCCCTTTATTTTTATGACAAAAACAAAACAACAAAATTCGAAAAAAAGTTAATATTTGTAAACAACCTGTTTTCCCCAATCTCATGTTTGGAAGCAGCAAAACTATTTTTGCTGAAACTTTAAAAACAAAAATTCAGCCTGAGGTAGACGCGAGCATGGCAAATTTCAGCCTGAGTGGATAAAGTTTGGCAAAGGTTATAAGCACAGAAAATAAGGGACTATATTAGCAAATGTAAAGCAATCTTACTTACAGGCATTACTACCAATTCTGCTTATAATGATTTATTCATGATTGATTGATTTTTGTTTGTATATGTGCTTGGCTCATTGTAAATCCTATTTTTGTTACATTTTAGTCTGCTGTCATTTTTCCACTTTTCAGCCTAAATAAATGTGGTAGCACCCTGATGTTGGTAGCACCCTGAGGCTCCAGTCTGCCTCACAGACCCATGCTAGGTGCTATAAAAACAGATAGTGGGAAACAGTCCCTTGCCTTCAAGAGCTTATAAGTCTAAAAAGACATGGTCTAAAGGGAGCAGATAAAGAGATCGGAGGAGGTTACAAAATACAAGTGAAGAGTTCATGGTATCATAGTCACATGTCTTGATTCACTTTTTGTTTTAATTTAAGTGCTATGAAATGTAGGCATCTGATTTTTTTTAACTCAGTATCAACCCTATCAATGTTGCTGTTGAACTAACAAAAGGGGTAACTACAATGCAAAGTGACAAATTTTTCTCCCTTCCCCAGGAGATGAGTGTGCTGCGTCTGCAAGAACTAGAAAGAGGGATAGTCTTGAGCTTGGATCCCCACTTGCTAACTTCACCTAGATCAGTTGCCCAGCCTCTTGTTATTGTTTCCTCGTAATCATTTTCTTATTTAATGTCTGGTGCTTGAAACACTCAGCTGAATCCATATTCTGCAAATTTACAGCATTTGTGCACTTTACCAGGTTCTTTCAAGAGGAGAAGGGCAATGTTTCATGGCTCAGAAATATGTACTGTATATTAATCATCTGCACTGCCATCATTAATATAGATCTTAATGGCTAGTTCATTTTAATTTTCTAGTTTAAAACCAATGTTGGAATGCTAATTATATGATGTATATAGAATCAGAGCCTTGTGGATGATAGAGATGGAAAAGACTTGTTAGATCCTCTAGTCTAGCTACTTGCAAATACAGGTTTGTACTCTACAATACAGGGTTTGACAGTCCCAGGCAAAGAAAGTCCCACACTTCCCTTCAGAGACTTTTCCACCGCCTAATTGATCTTGTTAATTATATCTTTTCAGCATTTCACTCCACTATTCTTAATTTAACTTTGGCATACTGCACTAAAAAATCCCTTTCACACTGTGGTATAAAAAATCTTTGAGATATTTGCCAACTTTATGCCTGGCCCCTTTAGCCAAACTGTATATAGTTCTCTCTTCTAATTTTTTCTTGTAAGTGTATTGCTATCTTAACTTCTTAACCTCGTAAATATTTTTTCTGGTAATGTGCCCAGAATTTAACATGATATTCTAGGGGCAGTCACAACAGTCATATCAAGAAAGACTATTATCTCTCAGTTCCACATCACGACCTTTTTTATTTACACAGTCCAAAATTGCAGTGGACTTCTTTCCAAACTCATGTCTAAATTGCTGTCCACTGTCATCCCTATGTCCCTTTCAATATTTCTGCTTCCCAGATTTCTCATTCCCATAGAGTATACATGTATGAAATTATTTCCCCCCAGATTTGTATTTTTCCAAGTTAAATCTGGTTTTGTGGTTTTCTGCATATCTCTATGGACTTGATGCAAGAACTTCTGATTGAGGGTCTGTGGCCTGTGTTGTGCAAGAGGTCAGACTAGATTATCATAATGGCCCCTTCTGTCCTTAAAATCTATGACTCTTGGAAACTTGTTTTGCCTTTACTACTGTTGGCAGTTTCTCCCAATTTGTATCACCTTCACATTTCATTAATTCCAGATCATTAATGAAGATGCTACATAAAACAAGATTTGACACCTGTACCTACAATACCTCACAGATACTTCCCACCTATTTGTTATTTTGCACTATTTTTTGCCAGTTTAATTTCTATATGACAGTGTATCAATCCAAGCCAGTTTGAATTTATTTTACATTTAAGATACTGCGAGACACTACATCTGAATTCTTTACAAAAATGGAACTATATTGTATATACTATTGCTTTCCCATCATCCATTAATTCTGTAATTTTCTCAACAACAACATTTAAGCTTCTGTCAATACTTGCTCTTTATAACCATATATACTGCTTATTACTCATGGTCAGAGCTGAAATAAGGAATAGAAATTATAGATTCATGCACAAAACCCTGCTCCTGAAAATGTGATTAGATCAGAATCTCAGGTTTCATTTGGAGGGGAAAAATCTCTTTAAAAAAAAAAAAAGTTGTGAATAAAACCTTGTACACATGAACTGAGAAAAACCAATGCAATGGTGTCTGCCTAAGTCTGCAGATAATCTGAAACAATTATTCATCAAGGTGTGAACGTTAATTCCAAGATCCACTGCTTTAGGAAGCTTTGCCAACGGCATCTCAGCACAGTAGTCAATGTATGGAAGTAGGAAGGACAAGCAACAGGTCGAGTCCTCCTCCTACCGCCCAACCAAGCAGTAGATCAGGAAGTTCGAATCCCTTAATAGCTATAATGCATGTCATCTGGACTAGCTGTTTTGTGTATGTTCAGATTTGCTAAGTACTGTCTGACCCACTGTCAGAGGACAGGATACTGGGCTTGATGGACCTTTGGTCTGACCCAGTATGGCCATTCTTACGTTATGTTCTTATGACCTGCTCTTTTTCAATAGTTAACAGATTTTACCTTCCTTGTTGGTTGTTCGATTTTCTTTTCTGTTGGCACAGTTTGTGGCATTTAGCCATAGACCTCACGGAGTGGAACCACCATGATGGGAGCTCTTGTCTTAGCAATAATAATCCCTCCCTAATATCCATGAAATACAGGGAAATAAACACTTGGATAAGAGTACTTTGAAAGAGCTCTTTGGAGTGATTTGGATAACAGTCCCTGCATATCTTTGGGCATATAGACTGTGATTGTCTTTGGTCCCTGTGTGGGGTCTGCAAGGGTGTGTGAGGGCATCCCTCCTGCTTCATGTTCCCATGCAGGGACCAGAAATGATGTGGCTCTACTGTATCATTTTCTTGCTGAATACAGATTTAAGAAAGGCATTTAGTATCTCAGTAATGTTTGAATCGTCAATAATTGATTTCTCTCCTCATCCATGAATATATTCTGTCATGGTTCCACTCTATTCTATCACACTGTTTTTCCCTCTATCATAGGTAGTGGCTCCTCTTTTATATCAAGCCCCTGCATCTTCTCTACCATGGCATTCAACTCTCTGCCTTCTTCTATTTTTTGCTACTTTCTACCTCCAAGCATTTTGTTTCCCGATTCTGTCTTTAACGAGGACTACTTTCAAACAGAGCCACTTTTACAGTTTTGCAGTTCAGCTCTGTGTGTTTTGACAATGTAATGACTCCTCCTATCTACCTTTTCTTTCTCTGCCAGTCTTGACCAAATTAAAATGTGGCTTTTTCTCAACTTTCTTCAGCTAAATGTCTCAAAGACAGAAATACTGCTCTTTGGGAAGAGAACCATCGTCAAATGTAACTCCAAATTCTCTATTTCCTTTCTTGAATTAGACCTCCTATTCACTTCTGCTATCCATAACCTTGGCTTTATGCTTCACAATCAACTTTGCTCCCGTTGGCTGAACTGTCTTTCAGTGCTAAATTGTCAATGAACACTATTGCCTCAACTCCACTTTTGCTGAAAGCCTCTTGCATACATTCATCACTTCTCACCTGGACTATTGCAGCTTCCTCCTTTGTGGCCTCCTCAAGTCCTAGATCTCCAGACTCTGGCATGTGCAGAATGATGCTGCCTTGCATGAAATAAACATGTTCCATCACCTCCAATATCATACAGCTCTACTGGCTTTTCATCCAATTCAGATTTAACTTCAGAATTGCCTTCCTTGATTTAGAACCTTCTATGCACTTGTTTCTTCCTAGTTTACTTAATTTCCTCAACTCTCCATCTGTTTCCAGATCTTATCAGCAAATATATCTTTTCTCCTCGACTCTTGCACTTCTTAATTTCTCTATTCCTCTGCTGTTGGTTTTGGGTGCAGATTTTTAAAATGTTACTGCATAATTTGTGTGCACAGTCATGATAGTTGCATTTACAAATGGTCATCTAGGTATCTAATTTATTGTTTAAATGCTCAAATACGGGGGTTATCACTTTTTTCATACATATTTTTAAAAAAATCTGAGCTTTTTATTTCACTTTGTAGATTTTGTTATTTAGTTCTGTAAAGTGGTTTGGGAAACAGTTTGCATTAAAGATGCTCTGAAATGTAATCATATCAATGGTATGAAAATATTTCTGTTCTTTATTAAATATATATTTACACACCTGGGAGGGGGAAGAAATGTAGGGATCTTGGATTTACGTAGATGAGAGAAAGGGAGAGCAAAAAATATTCATATGTATTCTATCATAATAGAGATTATAATACCTTTAGGTTTTATCAGGCAAATTAGGCTTTTTTAATTCTGTTCTTGAAAATAAAAACATTAAAAAATTAAGAAATGAAAGCTGGCTTACTATTATTTCATACTTTTTTTTGCTGTTTATCTGATTTGATCTTGTGCCCATAGACTTACACAAGTGTATTGTGTTACTGTTAATTTAAATGTTAATTATAATGAAAAGTATATGCTTGGCCTTTGTGTGGAACAGTAGAGATTTTATGAGACTTTAAGACCAGGTTTAGTGGATCAACCAAGGGAACTACAAGTTTAATAATATATTAGAAATTACAAATCCTGCTGGAGTAAGATTAATCTAACTAAACATACTACTCGTGAGGACAACACTAACATTGTGGTAATATAAGAAACAGGTGATATTTATATTTTATCTTAGACTAAATAAAGAAAGGAAAGTCCTAACAGATCTATGTTACACTGCTTTTTCAATATGTTATCAAAGTCTTTTAACATTGGTTGTATAGGTCATACTATTATTATTCATATTAAAAGTTGGTTTTGTAATACAGGAATTTAAAAATAATTCCATTTATATGTTGTATTTACATTTTATAGTAAGGAAACGTGAAACTATCAAATATGAGTAATGTATTAGAAAAATTGTTGTAATAACAGAACTAAACTGATATTTTAATAACTGACAATATTTTGTAGACTTATAGTTTTACTATAACTGTGTAAAATGATAAATAGCTTTAGCTTAATTACTGTTCTGTCTGTTCCCAGTTCCAGTGCAAATTAAAATCCGTGTTAAGCTTCAACTGTGCGGTATCAAGGTACAAGGTGCTCGAGTTTTTTACAAGCTTGATTAAGCCGTCTTATTTGCTTGTCGATATCTGGATTATAGTTTGTCCTGGTGTGGCTCTTGCTGTTTGACAGCAATATTATGCCTTTGTTCTATGAAGTTAAGAGGTGATGGTGAGCCCTTAAAAAGCAGGGAATTTTAGGAGGGAAAAAAAAGTCTGCTCTCCACAAAAATAGAAAATGAATAATGTTGGGAAATCACTCTTTACAAGTCTTCCTATGAAAACTTATTATTTTAGTATTTGTATATAGTTATCAAGTGCCCGGTGAGTCGATATGATCTTATACACATGGTTGCAACTTTTGCGTACCTTACCAAGTTGAGAATATTTTCTAGAAATAGTAATACTGTATTTGTCCTTTTTTTGAGAGAGAGAGAGAGAGAGAGAGAAAGAGACACAGAGAGACAGAGAACACGTCATAAAATCTTCAATTCCTTCTAAAAAATGATTCAGTACAGATGAGGTTATAAACTATCATTACAATATTCATTGACAGGATAGTTTTCAATCAACGTAATATAATTGTGACATTAGGTCTTCAATACTGTACTTCTTGTACATCGTGAACCTTCTATTATTTTTCTACCTTAGGAAGCAATCTACTAAACAGCATTTAAATACACCTTGATTTCTACCCTGTCAAATTAGCATGTTTGAATCTTAGCTTCTAGCATTTTAGCATGAGTTCACGGTTGCCAAAAGATATTAAAAAACTGAAAGTTTATTTTCGCAAATTTAAAAGAATTGTTAAACTAACTCTGGTCAGTTTTCTCTCACACTTTTACTTTTTCACTGTGCTGTGTTCAGACCTGGAAGATTTTTCAACCAGGTTGAAATAACCTAGTTTAAGAGTTCACTGAAAATGTGAGGGATTCATCATATATTTACTGTCTGAGGCTGATATAGCTGTAAGGTTTTTCTGATCCCATTGATCTATTGCGCATGTTCCCTCCCTGGGTTGCAGGACGTGCTTCTATTTGCATAAGGCCCTGGGCAAGGTTCTTTCTTGCATTGATTGGCCTGTCCAAGGGAGCCTGATGTGTTCTTGCATTGATCACTTTGTCTTTTCTTGGAAGACAGTGTTACACTGAGTTCATCTCAAACATTCTAGGGAGAAGGTAAAACTTTACTGCAGATGTCTCAATTTTATTCAGATGTTCCTTTGTGTATAGGCCTTTTTTTCCAGGATAAGTATCTTTTTCTTTTATTTTGGATATGCTTCTGCAATTAAAGTGCATTGTAAATTAGAATATATTGAAAAGGTATGTTAAATAAAATTGTCATATGTATACCACTTATGTCATATTATTTTTGTTTTAAAACAATGCCTTTAGCTCCCATCAAAAATCAAAACCATTCTCTTTAAAGATTTAGAAACTATAAACTTAGACATAAAGTAAGATTAGCTATGCTGTTATGTATGCTTAGATTATCATTTTTTCTTTGAAACTTGTAGTTTTTTTAGGTCTATGTAGTGGAGTTAATTTTCACTCTTATAAAAGCATAAAATTGTATCTCCTTTAGAATTAAAACTGTAGCTGGATATTGGTTTTCCAGAGCAATACCTCGGAATTAGTAATGAAGATCATGTTAAATTGTCAAATAAGGAGATGATTAATTAGTCATACGTTGATAAGAGGGGGAAATTATTTCAATCATATCCTGATTTTTACAATAGTGGTATGTTATGGAGTGAGTTGAGAAATCTAGGTTTAAGAGCCAAGGCCTTACTTCTGAGAGAATGGAGCTTCTGAATGTTTCATATGTTAACACTCCTTATTGGCTAGTTGTTAGATCAACATTTGGACTCTGCCACAGCACATATTTGCCTACATATCTGATTATGTAAAAGATGTCCGTTAGCCTAGTCCACCTAACATATATCTGTGGTAAGAAAATTGACTCACTGACTTTTTTGTCAGGTTCAGGTGAAATATGGTTTTACCTGATCCAGCATATGTAGTAACCATGTGAACTTTACCAAGCTTGAGATATTATATAAAAATTGTATGTGATGGCCATTTAAAAAAATAGGTTATAGTTTGTGATAACTAAGCATTTCAAAAATTATTTCTTAATGGTTTTACAAGATTTACAGTGTAATATTTTACTAAAAAGAAATTTTTATAGGTGTCATGGGATTTTCTTTAAAAGAATCAAGTATTAGAGATGCATAGTTGATAACATAAAAGTTCTTCATTAACACACTATTTCATAAATTACATGGAATTATTATAACTTGGTTTATAGTGTGTCTCTCCACAGAATTTATTATATTTTAGTAATGCAACACATTTGGTTAGGGAACATATTCCTTTGGTCATTCCGTGTAAAAACAAACTTAGATAAGTGCAATTCAAGCAGCACCTATGAAATTTCATCTTCATTATCATGCAAATGCAGCAACAGTATAACATCTCCAAAGATGTCATTTGACTATTAGGATCTTTAGAAAATGACCTCTCAAAGCCACAAAGCTAATATTCCTCAAGAAAGCTATATAATGCCTAAAAATTGTCTATCCTTATTCTATATGAATAATGAATATAATAGGACGAGCCATTATTAAAATGACAAAAGAATGTTAACCTATTTGTACATGGGATTTTTATCTGAGCTTTGTATCTTTGTATCTAAAATTCTAACTATTCTGTAGTACTAGAAAAGGAAATAGTAAATATATGTCCCAAAATTCTATAATAAATTTTATAATACTTAGAAAACTATTTTCTGTGATTTTACTACGTATATAATAAGATCCATGCAGACTGATACGGTCAAATATTGCATTGCAAGCATCATATTATATATTCAAATTTTATGCAGATAGTATATATGTATTTAGTATATGTATTGTATGTACATTTGCCACATTATGTGCAACTTTTTTTATACACTGGTCAAATTTGCATGTTTGAATGAGTGAACATACAATATAGGTATGTGCTAAATATAAAACAAAGAGGGATAGGAGCTGTTTTACTTCTGAAGTAAAAGATGAGTCTCTATATCTCTCAGCAACCTATGATCAAACAATCTAATTCATATGCAGAAAAGTGCTGTTGCTTAGCTATGTGGGAGAGCTATTGACTGCACGCAAGCAACAGGAACACACCACTGTATGGTATTGCAGGAGATTTATTGAAAACCCTTAGAGTATTAAAGTGAAACACAAAACAGAAACGATTGTAGGCAATTAAAATGAAGAAGAATGATATAATCTCTTATTTGAGATGACCATACTTTTTGGCATATTAATGTCATTTTCTCTTTCTGGAAAAAAAGTTACATCACATACTTAGCATACTGTATTTAAGCCAGATGGCTGTATTAAGGGAATATGATAGACCTATCTAGGTACTAATGTAACTGCCACATAATGAGGAGTTTTTGTTACCCTATAGGTATTGCATATCAGGATTTCCTAGTGAGGGATATGCAGTTCCCAGTGATGCCCTTAATATGGTACTGGGATACTTGCTGTTGTGTTGAAATAAATGTTTTAAGTAGACTTATTGGTAATTGGTTGATTGTTGGCGGGTTCTTGACATCAGAGGACACAAGAGGCCTTTTACTGAAAAAGTCTGAATATCCTAGAGCTGTGAAATAAATGGTAAGAAATGTATTTGTCAATTGTCCTATGAAGAATATAACTTTTTCTACACATTTAGTGGAGAAATAAAGTACTGCAAAAAAACCTGGTATTTTTCCAGCTGTTGGATATTGTTATTTAAGTAAATGAGGAAAGACTGTTACACCAACTTTATTTTTCTCTTCCTTCTTAAAGTAACAAAACACAGAATTTCTAGATTGGAAAAATGACAAGGAGGGCCTGAAAACATTCTCTTCTATGTCACTATAACAGTTTGGTTTTGTTTGTGTGATAGAGCAGTAACTGATGGTTATGGATTATTTTGGTATGGGGATCTTTGTGAAGTCCAGATGTTGACAATATGGCTGATACTGTATTGCAATAAAAATGGTTTTCAGTGCCTCTCTCCCACATAGCCATTTGTGTCCGTCTGTGCATTACTTGAAGTTTTATTTAGTTATTGTATGTACTATCTGCCCCTTGACTCAGTCTTTTGAAGAGATTACTGACAGAAATACATTACATGTGGGATATTCTAGTGTGGCTTTGTTTTTTAAAAATGTATGATTTGGCATTTTATTTAACATGATTTTGTAAATTGTTTACAATTAGTTTATATCTTTTACCCAAAAATAGACACATGAAATTGTATAAAGTTTACCAAGAACTCCTCACTAAACTGTTGTAATTTGTGATATATTCATAACATTTCTACAGTGATTTAAATGAACTATACAGCATCATTGCCTCTGAAGTGTTAATTTTTTTTGGACAGTTTGGGTTATGGTACATATGTGTATGTACAGCACCTAGCACAGTAGGTTCTGAGTTTGGTTGGGGCCTCTAGGCACCTAGTGTGATAAAAATAATGATGATAATAATAATACATAAATAATAAAGACAAACCCATCATGATTCTCCGAGGCTGCAAAGCCAAGAATTTTCTCTTTACCTCTTCATAAATAAATATAGATTTTCACAGGTAAGTAGAGCCTAAATAATTACCTTCTTTTTATTAAAATAAAGATAATACCATGGGGAATAGCATACCACACACAATTTTATATTATTGATACCTTTTGTTAAGTGCAGTCCCAGTGAAGTTTCTTCCAGTTTAATTGTTGTGAGCAAAGTGTCAGCTAAAAGATAGAACCAATTCAAGATTTACTTCACCTATAACTATATTTGGTAGGTTTGCATAAATCTGTGGAAACACTGAGAGTATGTATACATATATGTGTAAATGTGCAAAGTTAAACTTATGTATATAATGCACATTCCTTAAGATTCCTTATTTTCATCCCTCTCTTTCTTTTTCATAAACATTAAAGTAACATTCAGCATTTTTAAAATAATTCATAATTGATAAATAAGTAGGAGATGCATTACATAGGAAATATCTGATACGTTCTGGAAATCAAATAAATATGTCCTACTTTGCAATTTACCACACTCTGTCTGCCTGTCTATAGTCATGTATGCACTTAAACATGTCACATATTCCATGTATAAAATTCTTAATCGGTGTTAGCACAGTAATTTCTATATCATCAAAGACCTATTGACGCTGATAATGTAGGAGGTATTTTCAGTCCTTCCTTATTTTCCCCTGACCTCTTACACACTGACACACTCCCCTTCAATCACTCCATTTCCACCCAGCTGCATCCCAGGTGAAACTTCATGCTTATGCCTGTCAGCAGCAAGCACACGCTACCCTTTTTTTTTCAATGTAATGTGGAGTACGGTCTCATCTCTTTAACCAAGAAAAACACATGGCAGGCACACACTTAAATAAGAAACATACTGAAGGTTATAAAATAACCTCAGTTTTGGTTTTAACTCTCCTTGTAATAGAGGGATAATGAGTAATCCTGAGGTGCTTTCAGACTTTGGGACTTAGGTCATGCTTTTCTCCTGCTGTTAATGTTAAAACAAACACACACTCACACAGACAGGGATCACGCAAGCCTTTATACCTGTTCTTAGAACTATTGAATCAGCATTGTATAAAATGAACTTAAGATAAACATTACATCTCTTTCCTAAATCAAAACAATGCTCAGATTCTTCAGAGCTACTTTACTGATCAAAACTGACTCTGTCAGCAAATCCAGTATAATCTGTATAACATTTTCTACTGCAAGTTGCTTGCCATAAAAGTACTTGATACCTGGAGCCAGACAGTGGAACATCTCTTCTAATTTTAAAGTAGCAGCTAATGTCTATGAATCTTAACTAGAATGGAAAAAGAAGGGTATCCTTCTGGCCATAACACATAACTGTGATCTCACCTTTGGTCCATCCAAACAAGCATGAGTCAAGTTGAACTGCTTTGGGGGTTTAGGATGAGCTCTCCAGAGGATAGTACCATGACTCATATGAAAATATTTGACTAATTTTCATTGTTTAGTATATGAAATATATAAATACTGGATATAACAAAATCTGCAATAAAATATGCTTTGTATATTTCAGTCACTGAACTATACTGACCTGCTAAGTTATTGGTAAATTTAATTATTAAAACTAATTTTCCATCTTTTTTTTAAAAAAGCATTCTCAATGGCTACATAGTCTAACTAAGCTTAAGTTTATAATATAAATGTATATCTGCCATTTAGAGATTTTAATGAATCTTAAGCAATTAAGGTTTCATCCACAATTGTACCCTAATAGTTATTGTAAGGTGTCTAAATAAGTATCTCCTGTCATTCTGAGCATTGCATTTCCAGTAATTTGTCTCCTAAACTAATGCATTTTGTGCCTTCTTCACTTTAAACGTGAATCAATTTATAATGCACATTGTAATCTTTTCATAAAAGCCTAATTATGTACATTGCTTTTTAAAATGCAAGCATGAGAGTACGTCTATTAATGCTTTACATGGAAAAACATAATACAAACATTTTGTGATCTGAATTCATTTAAAAATAGTCACTTGCACTTTTTATGCAAATAAAATTGGGCAGTCTTGTCAGGCTTTATATTAATTTGTTTTACATTAATAGAAAGAATAGTTTATTTGACATCTTATATATGTCTTTTATAGTGTTCAAGGCTTTTTCCTTCCACCTGTAACTGGTGTCATCTCATATCATTCTTTTATATCTTTTGTCTTTGTTTTCCTTATTTTATTTTTATTATCTCTTGCCTGTATTTCATGGCAGAACCAAATGCTAATGAACTTATGATGTATACCATTATTCTCAAAATGGATAGACAACTTTCTCTGTTTGTCAAGACTCTCTGTCGTGAAACGAAAAAGAAATTAAAGTACCTTATTACAAACAGACTGAGGATCATCCTTCCTAATTCAAATACCGTAAAATACGTGCTGAATTTTTGTGAAACTTTGGTCTTTGGAGATACATTTTTGAGACAGTGTGTTAACTTCTTCTTTTGGTATCAAAAGATTGAGGTAATTTAGTGGAAGGCATAGAAGTTATATTATAAAATTGTTGATCTTGGACCGTAATAAGGTCTAAATAGTGTTAATCTCCAATTAACAAAAAAAGGAAAAAATGTCAAAACACTCATTACAGGTTTAATTATAATTTCTGATTGATTCAAAACCTTCTGACTTTTCTGGCCATTCCAATTTAGTCATTCAGTCCAGGCTGCCTGTATTGTGTATTCAGCAGTTCCTATTAGACATCTTCACAGTGAGTGATTCTGCTGGGCTTTCTGACACCCGCTTTCATGCATGGCCTGCTATTCTGTGTGGAAATGTTTTTCTGAGCTGCCTGGAACACTAAAGACATCTTGGCCATGTCAGATTGTGTATATAATTTATATATATATATATATAAATAATACACACAAACACACACACTCTGTGTGCATATTTGTATATAATTTAGTAAATATATGTATGTATATAGTGGACTGTGTGTGTCTATATTTGTGTATATATGAATATACTGCACATGTGTATATATGTATGTGTATACACTCTCATAATGATAAGCCTACTCAGACACAAATGTATTTATAGATTTTCCTTTATATAAGATCCCCCATGAATGTTGCTTACTTCCCTTCAGATTTTTGTCTGTTGTTGTTGACACTAGGGGGCACTGCTTATCCTCCGTTGTAGCTTTCTTCTGGGACAGTGAGTAAAACTCAGCTGATTTCTGTAATCTTACTTTAATTAACAATGGAATTCTTACTACAAAATTCTAGGCTGTTTAATTCATTGTTATTTTGTTTTTAATCTAATGTCTACATGTAGTGTTAATACAATGGGTGGAGTCATTTGCACTTACAAACAAATACAGAATCCCATACAGTTACATTTTTATGTATTTATTTATTTTAGTTTGAAATGTCGATCTTGGCAAATCCAGAAGGCTAAGTTTGTCCTGTGATGAGGTTTAGATCCCTTGCCAGCTGTGCTTCTAGCCAGCAAGTGTGATGAACAGCTTTAGAACGAAAGTGAGAGAAAGCATTGAAGAGTTAGTTTGATTCATTTGAACAAAGGTCAAGAGAAAGATAAGCAGAGGACAAGAACAGGAAGTTAAAAAGTATATATCTTCAGTAATGAAAGTATCGTCAATTACATTATCCTAAAATGATTTGTTCACTGATTACTGTGTAATTATTTTTTAGCAAATCACTGAATTATGGGTAAACAATAACCACTTATTCCATTCATGGGCTATTTTAATAGTATATTTTTGGATGGTAGAGTTGAATAAATCAGGCCTCTCCAATACATAAACTGACAAATACATTTACTTATTCTTTTACAAATATCAGAAAATTAATATCAATATGAGCCATTCGCTCAAAATAATAATGTCCAGGTTAGATCATAACAGACACAATTTCATATTAGTTAAATGTGATTGTGAGATATGTAGTTAAGAAACCACTTTAATGTATTGATGCTTTATACATATGGAACATGTTTCTTAGATATGCAACTCAAACCCTGAAGTTTTACATTTTAAAAGGTAGGTTTTCTTACTCTAAGTTAACGTAAATGCAATTCTCTGCACTGAAAATCTACTTAATTATTGCTGACTTTCATTTAGCGAAAAATAATTTTTCTATTGAGTGAAATGACATATTCACAAATAACTGTGCATGTGTGAGTAACAGTAGTTGTGTCTGATACCTGAAAGTGACCATGTTAAAGCGATGGTTACCCAGCATAGCTAAAGTTCTTTCTATATATAAGCTGTACTTTTTATGTGACTAAAACACAACCATTGTCGTACATAATAATGTGTTTCCTTAATAATATTTTAAATTATTAGCTGAATTTATGGGAATTGATATGTTAAAGAGCAAGTGACTAAAACAGATAATATTTTGCACCCACAGGCTAAATTAGAAATATGCTTGTTTAGTCCACAATTCTTTTAAAATTGTAAAGTGATTTTTAATGATTGATCCTTATATAGTAGTAATATATACTTTTAAGTATTACAGTATGATCAGACTGCATATATTATTTTATGAAAAATCCTATTAGAAGTTCTTGCAGTGTTCTGAGAGGACAGTACTACAAGTTGTTTTTAATATGTAGCTTTTCTAATTATTACCACATAATATAATAGTCATGAGCAGTTTGGATTCCTACCTGTTCTTTAATAATAGATCTGTCATTTCACAAGAACAGGCATCACCTAGTTATGCGTTATCAGTTCATAAGCACTGATTAATCAATATGAGGCAGATTTTGTAGTCAACATTTTATGATTTGAAATGTTATTTTGGTGGTACTAACTGTCTAGAAGCCATCAGATGCCAGCAATGTTATAATAGCTTTTTTTCTCTCCTAGCAGGATGTTGCTTTTGGCTATAAAAAGTTAATTTCAGATCCTGATATACTTGCATTAATTTTTGAGACATTGGTTGGGTGTAGTATAGCAAAGAATAACATGAACATCACACCACTGTGCTGTAGCTAATTGTTTATTACCTCAAGCCAAAGGGAAACAGTGTTAATGTGCGCACCACAGTGTCTGTAGAAAAGTAGAAAACTGACAGAAAAGGTCTTAAAGATTTCTTCCTGAGGGTCTTGAGAAGAGGCCCAAGAAGGAAAAGGAGAAACAATAGCATCCTCATGGCACAGGGGATCATTTTCAGCACTTTTGGGATTTAGGCACATTTGGGAGAACATCTTAGTACATTAAAATAATATTTTATTACCAGACTACAAGATCAGCCAACGGTTGTGCCTCAGAACAGGAAAACTCATTCTAATGTCTACTTTTAAAAAGTACAGTATTTTATGAAAAATAAATGATTGAATTGCCTATCAGCTGTTATGTACACAATAGTTCAATAATATATTTGTACACTTTGGAATATTTGCTGACAGAGGTGCATGTTTTCTCTTGGTTGGCTAGTAAGTGATCTGTTGACTCTACAGCTATGTAAAAACATCTCATCAGCACCTATTATAATCAGCTAGAACTTTACTATAAATCATCAGAAAAAGCATCGTGATACACTTTTATACCAATACGTTTATTTTGAAATTAATAGAGAAAAATAATACAGAGTCTGTGCTTGAGATGGTCTAATAAGCATGCCCATGAGACATTCCTTTTTAAGTACTAAATGAAAGCTTTTGCATTACTAACAGGCTACAAAAGTTGCTTAGGTAATAAGACTCTTTTTCTCTTATCAGTAAAAATGAAAGAGGGAGAGAGGGTATGGCTCAAGGGATTGGTAATCAGATTACAAAATCTTTCACTTCTAGGTCACTGGTTCAAATCTGCCCCCTGTTTAGTAGTGGCCAAAAACCGTTACCAGCTGATGGCTTCTCAGTGGTCTTTATGAAATAAATTAGTGGAGTCAGTCCTATGGCCAGTGAAAATCACAGTTAGCACACATGCAGGCAGTGTCAGTTGAGAATATTTCTCTAAGTGAGACCAAACTACCTACTAACACATAGAAAGGATCCCTTCAGAAAATGGTTTTAAGTATGTTAGTGGAGCAGCATGAGCGAGGTGTGCACTGTCACTGCCCATGCTACATCTGGTTTGACTAAGGTTAAATGGAAGATTTTATTCTCCAATTCTGTCAGTTAAACACTTTTCACTAGCACGACTGTATGTTGTCAGCTTTCTTACGTGTTGCACTGGTGACTTTTAATTTTATTTGAACTGTACCACTCTAAATTATTTCTGCACTGATGAACTTGGCTAATATAACATTTTTTTAAATTGCAGCAAGTTACAAGTCCAAATAAAATTATTACTTATTTAGTCTGAGAAGAAATATACTGTATTAGTAAGTTTATTTTGGCTAATACATGAAATACTTTTTGTTAATGATTTTGGTGCTGTATTAATGATGTGGAAGATATGAGACTGTGGTACAGCACAGACTCCCATTCTCTACATGAACTCTGTAGTTGAAACATGTCCAGAGAAATGTTGGAAAAGTTCAAATAAGGAGAAATACTGAAAAACAGAATAGCACCAAGTACGTTTCTCTATATATGTAGTATAAGCTCTCTGAGTGTAAATTTTCCAGTGCCATCTTTTATCAGTGTTATCATCAGATGTCAAAATGATAGGTTTAAAGATTCTGCCCTTCTTGTCACTGATTTGAAATGTTATGTTTTCCATTAGGATGGGTAGACCTAGAGGATGCTTACTGTAAAGTAAATATTGTTTCTGTTCATTAATATATGAACCTGAAACTATAGCTATCTAATATGTGTAATTTGTACATTTATGTGGAAATTGTTTTTACATTTTATAGCTATATTGCTATCTAAATATAGATATACACACAACCATACATACAACTGTGACATGTTAAAATGATTTTTTTCAAAATTAAATGAAGTAAAAACCTGATAACATTTCTTCTTATGTGACAGATATGCTGTATATGTATTACTGTAGTCATTCTCATACACAGCACAGAGCTAGAGATTTCATCGATCTCAAATGAAGATTGTAGGTCTCCATAGATGAAACAAGTCATGTCAACAAGCTTTTTTTTTTCTTTTTTGCGCAAACTTGCCCTAGAACTGAAGTGATGTAACTACCTCTTCTGCTTTTCTGATGCCACAGGCTGCTGGAAGAACAAAATATGTGAATCTGCAGTGTGGAAAAACAATAGGTTAGAGCCTTTATTAAAACACATCACCAAACATTCCAAATGTAAGTGTCCAACAAATAGTCCCTGCAATTTTGAAAGAGACCTTAATGGTCACAAACTGCATTTCTGAACTAATCTGTAAGGCTACTACCCATACTTCCGTCAAATTCCTTCTCAAGACCCATGTTCCTGTGGGACAAGAAATAAACTACGTAATGAAGTCTAGGTTGAGTGGCAGGTGAAGATAGCTGATATTTATCAATTTATATAGGAAATAAAACCTTCAAATTATTTGGAGCCATCTAGTTGTATACATATCTAGCCAGGTAACTTCGTGATCTTCTTATCCTTTTTTTCCCCCTTCCCTCCTACTATTTGTTACACTCATTCATTGTGTTTTGTTTCTAGTTAGACTGTAAGCAATTCAGGCTAAGGATCATGTTTTCCTGTGTGTTTGTACAGTTCCTAGCAGAATGGGGAGCTGAATCTTGAGTGGGGCTTTTGAGCAGTGCCAGGAGGATTTTATAAATAACAATAATCTCGGATGCCATTTTAATACAACCAGATATGCACAGATGCTCTAATGCTCCTGCAAGGGGAAACCTTTTACCTGTACGTGGCCCCTCTGTCCATCTTAGAGAATAGTAGGTCACCGCCCTGCCCCACCTTTTCTTTTGATGTTCAAGTCTGCATTGGCATTAAGAACTGAGGAAAATGGAAGGGGATTCACCATATGGAATGACCACCACTGGAAACAAAAGAACCTAAGATTAGCAGTATAGGTGGGAAGAGTGACAGTTGATTGCCAGTTTCATAAAGTTGTTTCAGCCAAGAGTGAAGGTTTATAAACCCAAGCCAGACATTTTAAAAGTTCACTCATAGGTTATAGGAGGAAAAAAACAAAAATCCTAAACATTTATGGCACGGCTGTTGTTAAGCTCATGAAAGCTTCCTTTCAAGTCTGGTGTGAAACTTTACTCTTTTTCCACAGGGGAACCTGATTTTATTCCAACAAGTTACCTCAGCCTTCTCTTTTTTGAGGCCACACCAAAAGAGCTCTAGGAATAGCAAGCTCACATGTGTTCTGGGGCAATAGTGAAAAGACTAAGGGTTTGTCTATATATAGTTTTTGTACGAAGTTAATGTATCGGTTTAGAAGCTGATGATAAATTGAGGCAACCCTCTGTGGATGCAGGTATACTGGTATAAAGGTAAAAAGAACAGGAGTACTTGTGGCACCTTAGAGACTAACAAATTTATTTCAGCATGAGCATAAATTTGTTAGTCTCTAAGGTGCCACAAGTACTCCTGTTCTTTTTGCAGATACAGACTAACACGGCTGCTACTCTGAAAACTGGAATAAAGGTACTTATCTTGATTTTTCAGTTTGCATGCTGAACTGAAAAATAAAAATAAATTCATTTAGTTTTAGGTCAAATAAATCTTTTTTTTTTTGCATTGTTTTCTGTTTGTTTTTCATTGCAGGTCATTTTCACCTGTTTCAACCTTTTTTAAATTCAGCTAATTATCTATATAAATAATTCGAAACAAAAAGTCAAAACAAAACTTTTTGAAATGGTCAAAAGAAAATATTTGGAAATGAAATTGCACCTATTTAATTACATCAGTTTCCACACCAGTAGAGTTAAATCAGTGTAAGCTATGTGTAGACCATCCCTAAGGCCTCTCAATGTAACCCAGATATTTATGTATATAAAGGGAGTTTCTTCAAGAATTTGTCCCTTGAGTGGGACTAGCCCAAATATCAGGATGCATTTTGCAAGGAAGACACACTCCAGGTTAAGGTCCTCCCCAGTTACGAAAGGTGGAGAATGGAGTTGCAGAAAGCAGCACAAGATACTGGAGTGACATACTGATCTTGTGATCTTTGCCTCGTGTTATAATATAATCACATATGCATAATATAATCACACTGACATATGGTATATCACTGAAAGTAGCAATACAGACAGTTATAAGAGGGATATCAGGGAGCTGTCAGAGGTATGTGGCTGATGTCCGTAACCTTCACTCTACCCTGAAAAGCTAGAAACTAATTGAATTGCAGTGGTGGTGGTGGCAGTGAAATAAAGAACCCTAGAGAGCCTGTCGTGATCAACTTTGATGGTGTGATGGGACCTTAGGCAAAAAGAAACTGGTAAAAATCAGTTGCCATTTGGATCAGAGTATTCCTTGTGGAATGTAGGAGCAGTGAGTCACTTGGAGTACCGGGCAATGATTGGTAATATGTTGGTAATTGTTTGGTAATATGTTTTGAAAGTAAACACCAGGGATTGCTGGTTGATTGGTAATATGTTTTGAAAGTAAACACCAGGGATTGCTGGAGCTGCATGTGACCTAACTGTAAGGCTAGTATGTATTTTTCTTTTACTTTAAAAGTTTACAAAGAGCATAAAAGAGAGCCTATCTGTCTGCTCAATTCTGTACAAGGCACAAAAGAAGACATGGTCCTATTTCAAAGAGCTTACAATTTAGGAGACAGATAACACAACCAAACATGAAATGCAGCAGGAGAGCCAGAGACAGCGCATTTTACAGCATATTTTTAATATCATGGGATGTGAAAGAATTTTTACAGACATGGGCTATTATTTGTGGACTTCACAATTTATTTTTGAGTAAGGACTCGAAAATTGAGAAGGGTGGGTTCTTTGCACACAGTGATAGGACATGTGGCCTTCAGCATGCTCATTTTTAAAGCTGTGGAGACCACAGATGGGAAGACTGGGAGGCATCACTCGGAGTTTAGTGCAAAGACCAAAGGTGGAGTATGATCCACAATCTGCAGACTTGTTTCGTCTAGTCCTAACAACACCAGAGTAAATGAACAGCAACACTTTTATATGCCAGAAATATCTGTCAAGTGTGTGTGCGTGCGCCCAAGAGACAGAATTAGACCATGCAAGTAAATTATGCTAAACTCATTATAATGAAACTGTATATGATAAATAAAAAACTTTCAGAAAGTTCATTAATACTTTTATAAAGGCACTCATTACCATAGCATTTGGGCATTAGATTAAATATTATCTAAAAGCCAACATTAATTTGAACAAATCATACTCTTCTTTCCTTTGTTGATTTGCTGCTATCCAACAGGATTTCTTTTGACAGACCATGTATGCACATGCCATAAATACTCAAGTCTGATTTGTGGTAGTTGATCACTGCCTTGTGTTCTGGGCAATCCACAGATGTACTGTGCTGTCCCAAGAAGCATCAAAAGAGTGCTTCCCAAGCTCTCTAGTGTTCTACTGTCCTGTCTCTTAGGCAGGCAAAGTGTGTGCTCTCCTCAACAGCAAAATTGTAGCCACAGTTATTTAGGCACAGAGCATGAGGCTGGGTTTTAAAAATTAGGCCTATACTGTACATTGAGCTGGAAGATCTTTATTTTAACCTAAACATTTCCATTTATAGTTCAAATACTCTTTAGACAGCTTCATAAACACCATTCTGTATATGAAAGAGCTTCTTCATAATAGCCACTTCCTAATTTTATCTTTCTTTCTCCCATCTCACAAAAGGTGTGAGCCATTTTCTGCATGGTCAGTAGTTGTTTATCAAATTTCCTTCTTTGGTTTACTGTGGTCTCTTTTTCAAACTTCCAGGCTCTCGGTAGTTTGCACGGTATTTGTTTAATTTTGTTTGTTTGTTTTAGCACACAGACACCACAGGGCTTTTTTGTTGAGGGATCATGCACGTAGCAGCACAGTTTAAGTAGAAAAGGGAAAGGAAGTTATTACTGCTTTCTTCTGGCTGCCTGTAAAAATAAATCATAATTTGCCATTGCCTAACCAGTGACTAGAGAGTTATCTTCATGAGTTTATGTGACCCCAAAAGTTTCAGTTTATATACCCTCTCCCTTAGTGATCTTGCTTGTGGAGAGACTTTTCCTTCCTGAAGTTAGTCAAAGGTTCCAGGAATTGAAGTTGAAGCTTCAAAGTACAGGAAAAGTGAATGTTGTCTTATCCTATTGCTATAGTGGAAATCCAGCTGGTAGCGTTTAAATAACAAGGGTGTTAGACTTCATGTCCATCAGTGAGGTGCTCAGCATAACACCCAGCTTTGCTCTTTGCTTTTAAACTCCATACCTTTAGAGAAATAATATGTGTATGTATATTTGTGTGAATATATGATAATATAGAACTAAATCCTTAAATAATTATTCAGGCCTTACTTAATCAAAATCTTACTGAAAACTGAATGAGAACTTCAGGAGTTGCTATGCCGATGATTACCGCTATGCACACACTTTATATGTTGTGTGTGTGAGAGAGAGTATGAAAGAGAACACATGGAAACGGAACATTGAATATATACATGAAGAGCATATTAGAGCTGATTACAAAAACAGAAGAATTAAAAATTTCACATATATCCCTTTGGATATTGTAGACATGGAAGTAACATTTTATCACTTTGGAAATTTAAAACGTAATAAAACTTACTGTTTTACTTGGTTTTATTTCAAATAATTTTCGCTACTGTGGTCATTTTTAAACTGGGCTGTGGATTTCAAGTTCTGAATTACACATATGAGAGAGACTTTCATAACTCACTTGAGGCTTTGTCTCTCATTTGGTATGGGTCATTTTCTTAGTGATAGTTTAAAAAAAAATCCCCTTTCAACCCTTGTGTATTGGTTCTTTCATTCTCACAAATTTGTTATATATATTTGTGTACAGTAGCTTTAGATCACATAAAATATAACAGAGTAATGTTGTATCTATTTTAGTCTTATTCTATAAAAATCTGGAAATTGCATAATCTGGATTCAGGTTGCTCCTTTTGCTGTATTGCTAACTCTTGCAATTTAATTGTGACTAGTGATTTTTGTTGTTGTTGTTTTATCTGTCTCTTGAAAACATGATGAAATACTGCCAACTCACAAATTTTCCCTTATTTAAAATTGCCACTATTCCTATTTCTGTCAGTGAGGCTGAAGCCAGCAAGATGGCTGCCATTTCCTTAAGTCCATAAGCACGTGGAAGTGATGCTGCTCTTAATGAGGGCACTGGGGTGAGCAAGAGGCAGATTTAGGGGTTGAAGGAGGATGTGCGGGGGCAGTAAGGAGGCTGAGGGGAATGTCGAGGACAGTGATGGATGTGAAAGATGGAGAGAATGGCAGCTTTTCTAACCTGGGGGTGGTGGTGGGGAAAGATGTCTCCTCTGAGCAGCCAGTGGAAGGCAGTATTGTAGTATTGCCAACTTTTGTGAACTGATGTTCAGTCATTGGGATTTAGAGCCTGTAGGAGGAGCTGTCACAATAGCTGTCACAAGAAGCTCCTCCAATCACATGACCTCCAGGGCTCAGCAGAGCTGTGTGCAAGAGCTTTGGGGCTAAAGACATAGACCTGCCCTGCCACTGAGCCTTGCCTTCAATGTATGAGCCTGTAGCACAGAGATGGTCCTGGGACAGTGGAAGGCAGTGGAGAGAGGACTCAGGGAACGGCTGCTGCTGGGTCAAGAGCATCAGACTCAGCAGCAACATTCCCTGCTTCCTGCTGCCTTGGAACTTCTCCTGTACTTGGGATCTGGGTGGAGGAAAAGCCCTGAAGGGGATGGAGGGAGTAAAGAATGTGGTACATCTGGGTACAGGGAAGAAGAAAACCATAAGCTTGGTTTAAACTGAAATAAAAGTGTCCACACATCTTTTGGCACTGGTTTAACGGAATGAGTTTAAAATCATATCTTAAATTAAATTGGTGCCAATAGTGTGGATGAGTCCTTAGACTCTGGTCCTCTGGGCCTGGTATGGACACTACTAAAGTCCCTGTCTGGACTAGGGTATTGGCTAACACATGATCATTAACATATTTTAAACACTGTTCAGCACTTAGCATAGGCAAGGTTTTAGCACCTTTGAAAACACATTAGCTGGTCAACCATAGGTTCCCACATATTGTCAACTAGAATAGCTAGCACTTTTTTAAAGTTGTCCAACTATATCTACACTAGTTGCAAACTCAGTTTAAAGTTGTAGTATGTAACACATTTTCAGATGTGGCCTGTTTTCCTGTTCTAGACAGGGTTGTAGATCATGGAAAGAAATAGGTTCTTCTCCCTCCCTTCTCTTGTTGTCCCCTCTACCATTCCCTTGGTTCATTGCTTGGCAATGGCTAATAGAGAGCTTTTCGTAAGTTTAGCCTGCAAGTGGATTGGAGGGCTTAAACCTGTTCTCATGGTAGATGTCTTTCAAGGTGAATTGATTCTCAAAAGATTGTCAGGAGGTTTTGGTAGCACATCCACCTTCTCACCAGAATCTGAAGCTTTCTTCACAGCAGTAGGTATGTTGGTAAGTTCCCAGGTCCAAGTCAGTAGAAGAAAGGCTGGCAGTCAGAGCTAGCGGGACAAGAATTATAGGGAAGAACAAGATACAAAGTTAGCACCGGTAGTGAGCCTGTGCTGTCTGCTTAGCTCTCCCAGTGCTTCATTTAGATGTTGAATAGTCTAGTAGACAGGACTGAGACTGGTGGGACACTACACTTGAGGGCTTGGGAGACAAGGAGCAAAAGTTGCTCATTATCTCTCTCTCTCTCTCTTTCTCTCTGTTTAGTGTGAAATTCCCCTATTTTTAGATCTTTCTTCCATAATGTGACACTAGACCCTTTGAGCTTTTTTCTCATTCTCTCAAGCCTCTTTTTAAATCTGAGTGGCCGAACAACTTGCTATTTTACTAGATATGGTATTCAAATATCTACACAGTGCCTTGCAGGCCAGGGGACATTGGAAAATACTCTGTGAAGGTACTCTCCCAAGTTCCTTCCATAACCCAACCTCTACCAACTTGGGACAACAACATGAGACACTACTCAGTGGACTATATACTCAAGACTTTTCAATGGAGTTTTCCCTCTTCTTTCTTCCATGCTTTGATCAGCAGTGAAATAGTTAAGAGTGTTAAAGAATTAAAAGCAGCAGACGGTATGATTCCCAGCACAGGTAGACAATACACACACTAACTCTGCTTGAGATAATGTGCTAAAAATAGTAGTGTGGCCATGGTGGTACAGGTGGCAGCTTGGTAGCTGGCCAAGTACAATCCAGCCTGACCCCTGGGTTCAGGTGGCTAGCCTGAGCCTCTGCCTGTGCCAGTCTGGGAACACTGCTATTTTTAGTGTGTTAACTCAAGCAGAGGTAATACACATGTCCCTCTGAGCTGGGACTCTCATCTCCTAGCTGCCATGTAGACATGCCCTCAGACATACCTTGCTATTTTGGTTTATCCTCTAGTCACATTTTGTAAGTTTTCTTCAAAGCTATGAGGGATAGAGACTTTTTTTTTAAACCGAAAGCTTAGATCTGGCGTATAAGATGGCTGTTATGAGGATAAAGTACCAGTTTGCCAATCCAGTGCAATGCAGCCAATTCTAGTCTCTTCTTCCATGGTTCTGTATGGTTCCCTACCAGATCAGACTCTTTAATGGTAGCCCAGCAAATGCCTTCATTGAAAATATTAGCTGGAGGCAAATTGTCCATTAAATCATAGAATCATAGGGTTAGAAGGTACCATAAGAATCATCTAGACTAACCCACTGCCAAGATGCAGGATTTGTTGTCTCTAAACCAACCAAGTCAATGGCTATCCAGCCTCCTTTTGAAAACCTCCAGTGAGGAAGCTTCCACAACCTACCAAGGCAGTCTGTTCCATTGTTCTACCGTTCTTACAGTTAGGAAGGCTTTTCTTGAGATTTAACCTAAATCTGCTATGCTGTAGTTTGAACCCACTGCCTCTTGTCCTGCCCTCTGTGGCAAAAGAGAACAAATTTTCTCCATCTTTTTTTTTTGGCAGCCTTTCAAGTATCTGAAGACCACTATCTGTCCCTACTTAGTCTCCATTGGCCTGCTAAACCCAGGGTTGTGAGTTCAATCCTTGAGGGGGCCATTTAGGGATCTGGGGCAAAAATTGGGGATTGGTCCTGCTTTGAGCAGGGGGTTGGACTAGATGACCTCCTGAGGTCCCTTCCAACCCTGATATTCTATGATTCTATGATTCCTCTTTTCCAAACTAAACATACCCAGTTTCTTCAGCTTTTGCTTGAGTGGCTTACATTCCATCCCTTTGATCATTTTTGTCACTCGCCTCTGGATCTTTTTCAGTTTCTCTACATCCATTCTGTACATTGGTGACCAAAACTGGACACAGTATTTCAGCTGAGACCTAACCAGCACTGAGTAGAGAGATACTATCACATACTGTGACTTGCATGTTATGCCTCTGTTAATGCAACCTAAAATTGGATTTGCTTTTTTTGCAACAGCATCACACTGCTGACTCATGCTGCAGCTGTGATCCACCACAACTCCCAGATCCTTCTCAGCAGTACTGCAGCCAAGCCAGTTTTCCTCCATTATATATTTGTGAATTTGGTTTTTCTTCCCTAAATATAACCTTATATTTGTCTTTGCTGAATTTCATTTTGTTGTCTATAGCCCAATTCTCCAGTTTATCAAGATCCCTCTGAATTTTAGCTTGATCTTCTGAAGTACTGGCAACCCCCCACCCAGCTTTGTGTCATCTGCTAACTTCATCAGTATGCTATCTATACCTACCTCCAGGTCATTAATAAAGATGTTAAATAATACCGGATGCAGAACAGATTCCTGTGGAATTCCACTTGAGACCTCCCTCCAATCTGACGTCATTCTATTAATAGTTACTATTTGTTTCCAATTATTTAACCAATTATGTATCCACTTAATGGTCGTTCTGTCAAGCCTGCATTTCTCCAGCTAACTTATCAGAATGTCAATAATAATGTCTGGCTTTTCTCTCCTCTAGTAGATGCCTTTGGGGTGAGTGTCTTGACTGAGCTCTAGCAGAGAGCAAAATCTCTGTGCCTTCTACTTAGGAAAACTTTATATCTATCAGATTTTAATCAGAGTGCCAACATTTTGTCTCATTTATAGGTAACAGGTTTCTAACAGGCTTTGGGAGACCAACGAGGAGCTATTATCAAATCTCATAGATGATGACCAATGGCAGGCATGTTGACAGAAAGATCTGTAGCCCCAGACATCAGATGAAGATGTTAGATGAGTTTGTGTGCTTTCTATACTTTGGATCATGTTTTAGATTGACAGTAGTGGGTCCTATTCCAGAGGACTAGATTGCTCAATTTGTAGTTGCTTTGACAAGGCTCAGTTAGAGACTATGAGTCAGATTTCTACCATTATGACTTGTATTTCAGTTTGTGTTCCTATGGCACTGGTAGAAGTCGTCTGTTTTAGCCTGGTACCCCTAATTGGCCTCAGGTTTGGCAACTGGAGATGGACTATGGCAGACAATAGTGACGCCACACTTAGAATCAAGCAAGCCCTGTAGCAAATTATTCTGTAACACAAATCAGCAAGGAAAGCGTGTTGAGAACTGGATGTTCTTTAGGTTTATTATAGCTCCTCAAAGGCTTTTCTCCTATAAGCCCTGTATTAAGATTGCAGAGACTGAAAGAGGCTGAGTAACTGTTTTGTTATGTTTAAAGTTTTAATAGAGTTGCAGCCTGAGGTCTTTATAGCAAAGAACTGTATTATGTGAGTTTTATTTGCATTGTTCACAAAACAGTACCAGCAATATTTTTGGTATTGTCACAAAAATACTACTTTAATGTCACACTCCTGTCATCACTTAAATCCCTGAAAACAATGAAATTTGCTGGCCAGGTGAACATTTGTTGGTTTATACTTATTGTAATATCCTTAACACTTTTTTTGCACCAACCCAACCAAACCTGCTACATGATCAAATGGTGCGTTTCTCCAGGGAAGAGGAAAGCTCATTCAAACGACAGTCATAAAGCAGAAGTTAATCCTGCTCTAGGATGGACTAACTACTTTGCTTTTATGAGTGGGAGTGAAGTGAAGATTTGAAAGAGTCATAGGAAGGGCTTATAGACATATCCACTCTCCCAGGTGAGCAACTGGAGTGTTTAGAAATAAGTACTAGGTCCTCCTTCTGTAAGGAGGGGTCTTCAGAGAAAATTCTCCCATTTGCTCCCTAGCTGTGAATTCTTCTGTCCCTCCCCTGCTCCATTACTTTTACAAACAATTCACAGAGCCCAGCACGTCTACTGAGAATCTGCGCCCATTTGGGTGTTCATTGAAACCTGAGGAATACCATATTGATATTATATCTTAAGGAGCAGATGAGTGTGGAAGGCCTAGAGGAAGGAGAGGCTTCCCAACCAATTCAAATTTTTAGAAAGAGTTTATACTCAGTTCATGAAATGGATGAAATTTTGGACCATTTCTTATTTTGACTGAATCAATTTGCCCATTCCTAATTAGGAGTAACCGGAAGGGCTAAGTGTGCCAGAAGCCCCAGAGAGCTCTTATACCAACAGCTGTAGAGGATAAATTCTGATTCATGGAGCCCTATAGAAATAGAGACATATTTTAATAACCTTTCTCACATTTTTTAATATTTATTCCTTATTACATTTGTTATAACAACAACTATAGATATTATGGACCCCTCACATATAGCTATTCCCATAAGCATGCTTACATCTGTTTATAGTTTAATTGACTTCAGTGTGGTTAGGCGAAGGAGTAAGCATGGAACTAAGCGTTTGCAAGATTTGGCCTTTTATAAAATAAATTGTAGCATGCTGATAATTTCTTTTGACAAAAGGTGTTATGCTATCGTATATAACTTTCTAGTGTCACAAGTATTGATATTTACATTATGTTACAATATCAAGTATATCAGATATCTAACCGAATACAGTAGCATGTCAATTGACAGTACAGAGTTGCAGTTGATAACAGTTGTATTAAAATTGATCCACAAATAAAGAGCAAATATATTTGAAATTAATGACCAAATTTTCAAGGGGGTTTCAAGGGGGTTTTATTTGTGCAAGTGAATGTGATAGATTCTGTCACTTGACTGAATAAGTCAATAAAATGTATACGTGTAAAAGTATGTGCACAGATTTTCATCCATGCAAATAGAGGCAACTTGCCTGTAACTGTTTTAGCTTCCACAGTGCTCATTGGTCTGGGATTTTTTATACAGAATATATTTTAACATAAACATCACAACCAGATTATTATATTCTGTATGTAAAATATATATATACATTCTTAGGGAATAAATTATACTGTGACTTCCCTGTGTTGTCCTTAGTAAATATACATTTGATATTTTTATTACACATTTGTATTCTGCATATTAAGGCTGTATGTATGAAATATATATTTTGCCTATGGGAATGTTGATATGTCTGATGTTATGGGAACCTGTGAATAGGGATTGAAAAATTTTGTAAATTAACTCTAAAGAATTACATTCTATTTCGTTCCATAGAAAATTCTACAGAATTCCACAGATTGCTGAAAGCAATATTTTTGTCCCTTTACCTGGGATGCTATTTTTTGAGCTGCTCAGAGGAGATCTGATTTGCTCCAGCCAGCTAGCATATAGGGGAGCTTTCTCACATAGTTCCCAATGGGTGCTACATTTATTGTATGAGACGAGTCACAGGGGCAAAAAGGAAGGCACCTCTTGCTTCCCATTTGTGACTACAAGGCTTTTCCTCCACCCATCCATGTATTCATGTGGACATGGTCATGGATAGCATGTATATTACAAAATTCTGCTGTTGTTCCTGAAGTTTGCAAAAAATTAGAGTAATTGAGTTTGTTTTCCCATCCTCTGTTATGAATTGAATTGATTTACATAACTAATGCATTTCCTTTCTTGTACTCCCAGTTCACTACATTTAGCCTTGCATACCTGTAGATCCCATTGTAAGTTGTCTTTGAAGGAGGGATTAGCAGTTTTGTCCTATCAGGCACCAGTGAGATGGTGGTGGTTCTGTCTTACATATTCAGGTTCAGTTAGGAGAACTGAGAGGAAACAAATCCTGTAAAGAAGAATAGCCTTAATCATTGAACTCAGACATGCTTGTAGTAAATCACACTTACATCTACTTTAAGGGACTTTTAAATTGCCAGCCCAGTGTGAATTAGAATCAGGCCCAATAATACCTGACAATAGTTTATGAACTATAAGAGAGTGTGCTTTCCCATTTAAGGGGCACTGGAGTAAAGGACCAGACAACCCCTGTTCTCTGAGAAAATAGGTGTTCAAGTAGGAAAATGCGGCCATGGGGTTAATTGGGTAGCTACCCCGTGAACATGATAAACCCAGCTGTTAGGTGACTTACAGAAAGGGAGGGGCAGACAACCAGGAGAGGAGAATTGTAGGGGAACACTGACTCTGGAGAGAGGCTGCCTAGGTTGGGAACTAGAACCAGACAGGAGATTGGTGGGCTGAGGAAGCCTGCCTGTTTCACAGCACAGCCTCAAGGTCAGGGCCCCTGAACAAAGGGGAAGAAGTATGTGAGTCCAAGGATGAAGGGGGGCTCTGTGCAGCAGGCCAAGAACCCACATACTGGTGACTGGGGAAGCCTGCTTTAACTCATGGCACAGCCTCAGGCAGGAGAGCTGTGAGATGCAAAGTAATGCACACTGGAAAACATAAACCCAATTATACCTATAAAATGGGGTATAAATTAGCTGTTACCACTCAAGAAAGAGATCTTGGAGTCATTATAGTATAGTTCTCTGAAAACATCCACTCAATGTGCAGCGGCAGTCAAAAAAGTGAACAGAATGTTGGGAATCATTAAGAAAGAAATAGATAATAAGACAGAAAATATCATATTGCCTCTATATAAATCAATGGTACACCCACATCTTGAATACTGTGTGCAGATATATTGGACTTGGACTTGGAGAAAGTTCTGAAAAGGGCGACAAAAATTATTAGGGGTACAGAATGGCTGCTGTACAAGAAGAGATGAATAAAACTGGGGCTTGGAAAAGAGATGACTAAGGGGGGATATGATAGAGGTCTATAAAATCATGACTGGTGTGGAGAAAGTAAATAAGGAAGTGTTATTTACTCCTCCTCATAACACAAGAACTAGGGGCCACCAAATGAAATTAATAGGCAGCAGGTTTAAAACAAAAGGAAGTATTTTTTCACACAGTGCACAGTCAACCTGTGGAACCCCTTGCCAGAGGATGTTGTGAAGGCCAAGACGATAACAGGGTTCAAAAAAGAACTAGATAAATTCATGGAGGATTGGTCCATCAATGGCTATTAGCCAGGATGGGCAAGAATGGTGTCCTTAGCCTCTGTTTGCCAGAAGCTGGGAATGGGCAACAAGGGATGGATCACTTGATGATTACCTGTTCTGTTCATCTCCTCTGGGGCACCTGGCATTGGCCACTGTCGGAAGGCAGGAAGCTGGGATAGATGGACCTTTGGTCTGACCCTGCATGGCCACTCTTATGTTCTTAGCAGATCTCTGAACCAAGAGGGAAGAGTTGTGAGTCCAGGGACCAGGTTAAGAAGAAACCTGTCTGAAAGACTCTCCAGAGAGGGCCTGCATTGGGAATGGCAGAGCTCTCTGGCTTACTTAGTGTCACAGTGAGCCTTGGTTCCTCCCTGAGCTCCAGGGCTGAGACATCTTGTCAATTTTAATCCACCTGTCAACATTTTCAAGAAGGGGTAGGAAAGGGCATCACTTCAGAGATGAGACCAGACAGACATTTCACTCTCCAGAACCCTCAGAAACAAGTTGTTGGGACTCATCTTAAACTCTGCAGCTGAAGGACAGCTAGTGGCCTAAAATGAGTCCCTCTGGCTCCTCAACTCCAGCTTGAAAGGAGTGCAGTACCAGCTAAATCCACCTTTCCTCTGGCAATGACTTTTCAGCACTCTTGGTATCCAGCACTTCAGATAGTGGCCTTACTTGGTGCCCTGTAGTATACAAACCATAGGCCTGCAAGCCAGCATCCTCTGAGCCACTTCTAGGGTTAGATTCCTTCCTCTTAAGATTGAGAACAATTAAGAGGCAGAGGTAGAGGACTAATTGATCCCAGCAGCAGTTTCGTCATCCCTCCCTGATGAGGCAGTCAATCCCTTTGTGCCTTGTCCAACAGATGATTTTACGGCATTCTAAGACCCAATGAAATGCATGGGTGAGACTTTTAACATCCCTCTAGAAGTAGTATAAGAGAAGTTACACAAGCTGCTAGACATGCAGTCATTGTCTATTATTAACTAGACAGTCTACATGCGAAGGACTTGTGGCAGACTCCAGCATTAATACCTACCACTTCCAAAAGGATGAATAGACAGTACTGGTTCTGCTCCAGATGAATAATGGCAGCTACCAAACAATGTGCACTGGGACAAATTGTCTTAGTTTATGGAATGACTCGCACAGGAGCATAAGATTTGAAATCCATCATGCGAAATGGGCAGCTGATAGCTAAAACTTTCCTGCTGGCTGTTTTGATGCATCTGATATGTCTGCATGCACCATGGCCACATGCGTTGTGTTCTGAAGATCCTCTGGGCTCCAGTCATCGAGAATACCCAGGGAGGTCCAAACCATGATTGAGGATTTTCCTTTTGAGGGCTGTGATCTCTGAAACTCAAAGACTTATGAGGCCTTCCATTCATTAAAAAGACACTAGAGCCATTTTGCACTCTCTGAGCTTGTACGCTTCCCACCCACTCCAGGAGGAAACAAGTCAGACTTCAAAACTTTGCTCCATTCTGTTATAATCCATTGGAGCCTCCAAGGAAGAAGCGCAGGTTCCTATGCAGAGCATGCACTGTCTCATCCTCAGATATGATGCACTCGACATCTTCCTCTCAACAACAGGTTTCATGCCATCTTCAAGAGATTAGTAGAACCTTTGGAGGCTCTCTACCCTTTTCCTTCACTTTTGGCAACTGTCTTTTTTTGGGCAGGGGAGGGGGTGTCTGGATTGGGATCACCACAGACCAGTGGATCCAGTAGATTATCAGCAATTGATATTGCAGTTCCAATTCCTTCCTACTGCACAACTATCGTCCCCATCCCTCTTTAGGGATCTCACTCACAAGATAACGTGAAAGCAAGAGGTGGACTCATCTCAGAGCAATGGAAGAGGTGTCATTACAGTTCAAGGGTCAGGGGTCTTTATTCCCATTATTCTCTCATTCTAAAGAAAGATGGTTAACCTCTCATTCTGGACCTTCAACATCTCAACAGCATATATCTTCCTTACAGGAAATATGTCAGATTCCTAGCAGGAACATCTCATTAGCAGAGCAGTATCTTGCCCTTTGGTCTTCCCACAATACTGAGGATGTACTTGGCAGCCGTAGTAGCTCACTTAATGAGACAAGGGATCCAAATCTACTCATATCTCACTGATGAGTTGAGCTTTGGAAGATCACCCCAGCAAGTGACAATAGACATAAGTCTCTTGATGGATGTTGACATAATGAATGCATAGCTGTGATGTTTAATGTCAGCACAATAGACTTATGTGCCACAGACTGAGAAATGCCAAGTGTTCTGCTCCAGAGGGGCTCCCATCTAGACTCCCTTTAGATGCCTTTCTTATTCCCTGGACACTGGGACTAATGTATGTGTCCCATCCCCCTCCCGCACCCCCACCCCAGTCTCTGTGATATTGATGGTCCTGAGAGTTTAGGCAAGATACTGGATCAAGGACCATGATAGCCCCAGTACAGGCCAGGCAATTCTGGAATTCAGATCTGCTGAGCTTCTCCGTGGTAGCTGCTGATCACTTTTCCTGTTCTGCCCAACAGTTTCACAGCACAGCAGTCAGATGCTATGCAAGCTGGCTGACATTCACCAGAAAAGCTGTTCAGCTGAAGTTCAGAACTTTCTGCTCCAAAGCAGGAAAGCCTCAGTCGACTGACTTATAAAGCTTAGCGGAAGAGATTTGATATTTGGTCATCTCAGCACTATCTGTCTCCCTTGACAACACCCATTTCAGTGATACTGGACTATTTACTAGGTCTGAAACAATCTGGACTTAGATTGTTCCTTAGGAACACTTGCACATTCCTATTCAGGGCCACAATGTATTTTCTTACCCCACAGTAGCTAGATTCTTTAAGGGCCTTATTCATGTTTTCCCTCCAATTTTGGAGTCATCTCCCTCTTGGGACCTCAATATAGTGTTAACAGGGATGACAGACTCTCCCTTTGTTCCCTGTACCACCTAACAGTGAAGACTATTTTTTTAGTAGCCATTATATCCTTTTGACAGGTAGGGGAGATTCAAACCCTCAGGGTGGGTCCCCCTTATACAATGATTCAAAAAGACAGGATTATTTTCAGGCTCATCCCAAATTCCTGCTCAAAGTTCTTTCAGAATTCCATGTGAACTAATTTATTCATCTTCCAGTTTCCTTACCCAAACCTCATTTCATCTTGGGGGAAGCTAGACTTCATACGCTTGATTTAGGAAGGGCACTGTCATATTACCTTAACAGGACAAAACCATTCAGGAACGCACCTAGACTGTTTGTAGCCATTGTGAAAGTGAAAGGGTCAGTTTCCTCACCAAGATTATTAGAATGGGTCTCTAATTGTATAAAAACATATTATGATCTAGCTAAGTTAGATCTACCTACCCACATAAGAACTCATTTTCAGTTGCTGAAAAAGTGTACTCTGTGTTTCTGAAAGCTATACAGAGTATATTGATAGTACAGTACATTGTTCAAACTGTATAATTTAGGGAAGCTGGGCATGAAGATCTTGTAGGGGCAGGCAAATCCCTTGGAATCGTTTTTAAAGGATAAGTCACTTGGTGCAATCAGCATTTCCACCACAACAAAGGAAGTGAGAAAATACTGTCCAAAAGTATATTTATGAACTGTAGCGGTAAATCATCTCTGACAAGGGTTATTTAACAGTTTCCAGAGAGGAGGCAAGCTCCACAAGAGGTAGCGAAATTTCTGTAGCCTTCCCGTCCGTTTCTGGGAGCTCCCTCCAGCACATCACTGTTGTTAGCCTTTGGTTGTCCCAGAAGGTTTTGGTTCCTGGAAGTGATGGATCTCCTCCCTAGATCACCCGCTTAATCTTCAAATAGTACCGTATGACCCAGGACTTGGTATACTACAGTGACTCTGCTCATGTGGGTCTTTTGACCTGACTCTTGACAGGGTGTGTAAGAAGAGCAAGGAACAGATGATTTCTATAGTGTATGAAGAATCAACATCTTCATGTGTTTTATAGAATTTGAACCTATTTGGGGCCTTGTACAGTGATAGAAAATTTAATAATTTTAGATGTAACACTCATACCATTCAGCTCTTTCATCAAAACAAGCTGAATGTTTTTACAAAATTCTCCAAGGTATGCTGGAGTTTCCTGTGAACCATCTAATACTGTCCACTATAAGATATAGGTAAAGAACCACTGGTCTAACCTGGAATGGGAATTTCTTGGTTCACTTTGAAGTGATGATGAATATTTTCCAATTAAACAGAGTATTATTTTCATTACATTCATTTTAAAATATGCATAAGTTGAAAACATGAAATGCGACAATTTAAGATGTGGAAATGCAGCAGTGATTTGGTGGTAATATTAGTCGTACTCAGTGTAAGTAGTAGTAGTAGTGAAAAGGATGTGCATGTGTACTCTTTAGAGGAAATAGAGCGAGACAGTTTGTACAGGATGTCAGCAAATATTGCTTCTGTATCAAAAGTATGGATTTCAGTGTTCATGTCTGTTTATGATATGAAAAGTCATTCACGACTCCATTTTAATGATCTCTCATCCTTTCAGAGAAGTATTCTATTATGTTGAAAAATAGTTGATACTATTGACAAAGAAGGGCTGGCTTTATACAGAGAAATTGTCCATGCAGCCATTACATGAGAGGAAGTTGGAAAAATAATGACATTTAATACAACACATACAATAGTAAAAATACTAGTTGTGAAATGCAGTTTCTATAACTATAGTTCATTACATTTTCTTTGATCTGTTGTTACCAATTAGGGTCAAGAGATTAAAAACTTTTGTCTGTTTTTGATATCACTCTTCCTTTTCAGTCCCTTTATCTTATAGACCAGTGTTGAGTTCTAGAGCATCTTTGTCAATTCATGTGTGTTATTTGCAGCAATCATTTTATTGTTTTTACTAATCACATTATTTAGATATGTCATTGTGTCAAATTTTAATGGAGGCAAGTATATTAGAAAACAAAATAATATTGATAGACTGATGATGGCAAGGTGAACGTGTACATGAGAGAGACCACAAAGAATTCCGTGACCATAGTAGGAGTGCAGGGCAGCTAAATTAGATAGAAAAAGAAAAAAAAAACATGCAAGTCAAAGTAAGATGGTACATCAGAAAAACTACAGCAATCTACTGGAAATTAGTAGACGATAGTCCTGAGTAGCTTACAGTGAACCACGGGTTCCAGCTTCCCTGAAGCACAGAAATAGGAACTTGAAAAAACTTGTAAAAGGTGTCCTCAGGGAATCTTCCATTTTTTCACTATGATACCTTTCATCCTAGAATTGTCAAGCCACATGGAAAATAATAGGATTGAATAGTTCAGTGAGTTAAAAGTTAGTATTATTTCTTTTATCAAAAATATTAGGTCTTTCTGTATTTCTGGAACTGTTAGGATTTGTATGAACTTTAAAACAAGTGAAGTCAACTTGTATTACTCTCTTTTTTTTTAATTTAAAATCATTATCTGTGACTAAACAGACACCATTCAAGTGAAAAAGGAACTTAAAGCCCATATTTTTTAACAGATGATTCAACGAGAGGCAGATGTAAAGAATAAGGTAACTGCTGTGGCGTTGACAGACTCTGTTCACAATGTGTGGCATCAAGAAGCTGGCAAAACTATTCGAGAATGGATGCGAGAGGTGAGAATGGTTTTTTAAAGAGTTGGGGCAGACAATGCTATATATGATTCTACAAACATGTATTTAAATACTGATCTCTTCCATTTCTTTAAGATACACAAGGAAGCATTGTTAAAGAACTGTGTAAACAGCATGCCTACATCTGTCCCTGAAATAATTTCGATTAAAAACATTTTTGAAACTTAGTCACCAGAGAAAACCAATCAAAAATTACTGTAGTTTTCTTTTCTACTACACAGCAAAGTATACACAAATATCATGTAAGGCACATGATCTGGTAACAGAGTAGGGTACTGGGAGGCACTTAGGACTCCTGGATTCTGAATCTGCTTGCTTTGTGACCTTGGAGCAAGTCCTTTAACCTTTTTGTGCCTCAGTTTATGATCTGTAGAACTCATGTAAATTTATCCACCTCACACAAATGTTATGGGATTTAATTGTTTATAAAGTACTTTAAAGATCCTTTGATGAAAGGTCAAAGCATTCTTATTACTTCTATACTATGGGAACTGCTGGTTGATCTGAGGTTAACCTGATATTGGTTTATGGCCAGCAAGCACAACTTCTCTTCCGTGGGTAGAACATAACGGAATACATTTATTACGCTTTTTAAGACTTAAGTATGGGATAGCTGCAATTGAAAAAGAGAGAAATAATTTGTAATGTGAGATCAACTAAACTCTTGTTTGTGAATCTGTGTTCCTGATCAAATAAAGGTCATACTGTTGTCATTGGGAATGTTTTCTGTATTTATCTAGTCTTATTTTGACATTTTAAAACAAGCAATATATATTCCTAATATAAACTAATTTATCCTGTACTTTTTAATAGGAGTGAGTTTTCCTGTGGATTTAGTGAAACATTGTTTATAGGCTGCCTATTCCTAACTTAACCTTATCATTTTATAGGCCATGACTGATGGGAATAGAGAATCACCTGGGATGCAGTCTGACAGCTCTGACTTAAATGTTAAAAATATAAAGAATACTAACCCCTCTAGGCTCTGTCAGAAAAATCCCCATTTTTCTGTGGGAAATCAAACCCTTAAAATATATGTTACACGGTAGAAACTGAAAATGTTAAGTCCTATAATTTGAATCTGACAACTCATTTTTCTCTGAACATTTAGTCTGAATGAGACAAGTACATTACCTTTAATTTCATTTACAGAAAGTAGATGTTAAAGAATAAGTAACATGATTAATGGCCTAAAACGTGGATGGAGTGTCATAACTTTACATTAGCATTGGAAATCTCCTATAAGAAGTATTTTTACATATGTGAAGTGTAGGTGAGTGGTATTAAGACTAACATATCACCTAGCTATCTCTCACTTAATCAGGTTTAGGGCTACTGGTAGAATGAATAATAATTAAAATGTACACCTAATCTCTGTCTGTCTGTAGTGCTAATTGCTGTCATTGAAAGAATGAATTGTTTAAAAAGTCATTCTTCATTGAAACTATCTCTCCTGTATCATTGGTGGCCTATTTTTAGTACCTGTAGAAGTCATGATTTTTGAATTTATTAGGAGCTGTGATGAATGATAAAACAAATCATCCATTTACATATCTTGACACTGCTTTCGAGAATACTTATTTCTAACAGGCAAGTGTCACATTGCACATAAAAGCTGGTTAATTGTGTGCTAATCTTCTGTATTATCTCAACTCTATGATGTAGTGTTCTAGCAGTAGTTAGTATTAATTTTATTTATTTCAAATGAATGTAATACCTAATAAAAATCTAAATTCTTTTATAATTTCTTACATTTGCTGTTTTACATTCAGTTGTTAATTAAAATTAAGTATGCAAATTATAAAATTTATCTCTATTTTAAACCTTAAAGCCTGTGTGAAGCATGGAAATACTAACATTTTAACCATTTTTACTAAAAAGATAACATTACTGGATAGTGTTTGTTTTCATGTGTTTTTTTTTTCCACACAGTTCAATAGTTTCATTGATCTACTGTTTCTTACAAAAATCTGCCATGCTTTGTGAACTTCACTTTCTAATCTCATACAGCAACCCTTCCTTTATGTTGTTCCTGCTCTCCCTGGTCCCAGAACAGTAGGGTTGCCTTGACAAATCTATTCAAAAGCCATTCCTCGGCCTTTATTGGTGGGGACTGGAGGCTTTGAAATTCTCTCCTCACTGCAACACAGCTGACATCTTCTTCCAGACAGAATGAATTAAGGAAATACAATAAGACACTTGATCTACCAGTCAAGGATCTTTCCACAGTGAGGACTGATTCCATGGTGCACAACTAGGGCAGCAAGCATCTAAAAATACACAATACACGCTTGTTTACCGGAATAGCAATCAACCATTTTTGCAATCATGATTGATGGGATGATTTTTTTAGAAATCTGTCTGGAAATTCATTGGCTTTTTCCAAGAAAGTTTTTTTTAAAATGAAGTTAATCAGTTTTTACAAAGGCAAAACTCCAAAATAGTTTTGTAATATGTGAAGCCATGAAGATTTTGTATTTTAACTGACAGGCCTCTAAATAGCCACATTGCTTTGTAAGGTAATCTTAAATATAACAAATGTTGTGTAGACAGACAAATCCTAATATATAATATATCCTAATAACAAATTTTGAAGTATTTTATTTGAAATTTTGATACACAATCTTCTCTGAATAAATTCCAGTGAAGAAAAATATTTAAAAGGTATCACAGTAAATTCTTTTTAGTCAGAAATTTAGGACTGAAATGTGAACTTGAGTGTTCATTAAATATATATCCACAAAGGCTGATCTTTACATTGTAAAGTATCTGTACTAGTTCATTTTACCTAAATTGGCAGTTATTTCAATAATCTGCAATACTATATTTTTCCTGTCATAATCCATTGTTTTACAACTTCACGGCCACTGCACTGTCTCATCAATTTGTTGCATTATCACACCCTAAAGATTATGACCTCTTAATAAAAGCAAGGAAGATGGGAGATTATTTATATTTATCATCAATAATTACTAACCAATTACAAAGGAAAATTTGAATTACATGTTGGATAATTTAGGCCCCATGCATTTAAGCACCTGCTTAATTTTAAACAGATAAATCCATCCCTAATAAGGCATTGGGACTACTCATGTAGATACTAGTTCATCAATGCACTTAAATCCATCCCCATTCAAAACAGAACTTCAGGATATACTTAACACTGAGCACATACTTAAGTATTTTTGCTGAATCAGGGCTTTGCTGTTTTACTTATGTTTGGCCACATGTGAAACTAAGGCTCTGATTCAACAAGGTACTTAAGCATATGCTTAACTTTAAGCATGTGAGCAGTACAACTGGGTCTACCTTTCAGTCCCCATTGTGACTGCTGCTTAAAGTTAGTCACATATTTAACTAACTTGCTGAATTGTGGCCTATATTTATAAAGTCTAATGATTTATTCTTGTTTTAGATTATTGCTTCACCGTAAAATTGTCTCTTACATTACAGAACTGTTGTAACTGGGTGTCTAGTTCAGAACCACTAGATACATCAGTAGAGTCCATGTTGCCAGACTGCCCACGTGTTTCTGCAGGTATGTATACTTGTTTATAGTATATGTATATGGTGTCAAACGTGCCCATGAGTGAGTAGTTTGATTGTTTAAAATGTGCTTATTGTATTATATATTTTTAAAATAATTTTTGCTTTTGCTTTACTCTTCTGTGGCTAAATGATAAGCAAAATAATATGTGACTAGCTTTTGAATGCCTATCATAGCCTTCTATTTTTATGATTTTTAGTATTTTATTTTGCCTTTGTCTAGCTGTATTGAATTTCTATGGCTTACTACTAGTTTTGTAGCCCTCTTTTTCTCTTTGTGTGTGATTAATTTTTGAGTTATTGGAACTTAAGAAAAATAATTATAGAGATTGTGACAGCTCAGAATTTTACGCTAAATTCTCCTGTAAACAATACAAAAAAGAACAAGTGAATGAAAAAGTGACCTTCTGAAGCTCCAGTTAATATGAATCTGTTCTGTACGAATAGTGCAAATTACAAAAATGTAAACCAAAATTATAGTCCACCAGAATGTTGGAATTTCTACTGTGTTGGTGATGTTCTTGAAATGGTAATGCCTTTCATTAATGGAAGCATAAATCATAGGTGTTTTATTCAATGAAAGAGATTAATGCAATAAATCATTTGTTAATGTGTTATAAAGTTATGTAATAATTTCAGGAAGATATTAATGAAACATAATTTGTAAATATAACAGCAAGACCTCTAGTATAGAAATAGTCATTCACAATATAAGAAACTACTATTGAACTTTAATTTGCCAAAAATGAGAAGCACAGTTATAGGATTTCTGTAGAATAGTAAAACAATTTATACTGCACAAGATAGAGGCAACATACCACCCACCATTATATTCATTTTTATTAAGAATGGAATGTTAATTTTTATCAGACCCTGCTGCACATGAAGCACAATTGTTCATTTTACAAGTTACAGGTTAATAATATAGGGCTATTTATTTGAAGTCCTCTAAAGTCCTATTCTTGCAAATGAAGTTCAGGATTTTTTTAAAGGCCTATATAAAGTTAGTTGTATTTTATTTTAGAGCTCATTTAAAGCCCCAATCCTGCAGTCAGATCTGCACTGGAACATGGATCCATATTAGTAGATCCAACTGCAAGATTGAGGCCCAGAAGTGCTAAGTGTCAGTTCTGTACAAACCCAGTGAAATAGAAATGTTTCTATTAGTGCTGCTGTTGTGGTTGGAAAACTAAAATATGGCTTCAATTCTGAACAGAATTCATAGACCAGACTTTTCATTATTTTTAAAAAGTTGTGGTTGCCTTTTGAAAATTTAATACTGCACAGAATTAGCAATTCTAGATACATTTTAGTTTTAACTTTAATTTCCCTATCTGTGCCACTGTTGTGTAAGAATACATATTACCAGGGGGGAGAGGAAGAGGATCTACAGTGTGTTCATTCAGAAGAGCCAGTCCCAATAACAGGTGTTTTGAATAACAACCGGCATATCCCCAAAATACCAAGAAGGCTCCAGTTGAGCTTTTGTTCTGTTTCTATAATATTATATTTCAATGATGTGAAGGTTATAATATAACCAAGCTAAAATCAGGATATTCAAAATAAAGACAGACACTTTATTTATATATTTTTTACTCTTTAATGATGATGTGCATTAAGAACCAAGCTTCAGTCTGAGCTTTACAGTTCCAAAGAAAATGAAGCATATTGGGCATAGTTTTAATGTTACAACCGGTGAACTCCTGGCCCCATTTAAATAGATGGGAGTTTTGCCACTGACCACAAAGGAGCCAGGATTTCACCCAATAATTATATGTAGGTTTTTTGTATTTAATGTCATATGTTTAAATTATGTGCAGTACTTGGATGTTTTAGAAAATGTAACATAGTTTGCAAATAGATTTTGATGACAATGATTTAAACATAAATTATGTAATACCAATTTGATGATTCTCTAGTATATAATCAGAGCTTTAAATAGGTGAAACGTTATATAAGAGTTATTGACTTCTAATTTCCTAACGTGTTTTTGTTCATGTTCATTATATTTCTTCTATATTTTATTGTAAGTAGACAACTGTAAGATATTTGCTGAAAGACCGTGAATAATCATTACAGCTTAATTATATATCCTCATTAATATATAAATCTTCATTAAAACTATCCATAATGAATATGTGAAGTGTTACTAGATATTACAGCATTAGTAGCCGGTGTGATAGATTTGATTTCAATCCTTCCTTTCTGAGAACTGCAGTACTGAAGCAATCCACACTGACATATTGGCAGCATTGTTCTTGGTATTTAAAAAGAAGAACAGTGTTTCAATCATTAGAACAATAAGAAGATTTAAAAAAAAAATCCTTTGCAAGAAAAAAAAGAATTCACCTCTCTTTTCTGCTTACCACTTTTTACTTACATTTGTACTGAGAAATAAGTTCAAGGTTATCAAAGCATATCGTTGTCTCTTGATCATATCCTATGTGTTAGCTTTATTATACAGGGTCTGATTTCCAGTTACCCAGCACTCCAAGATTCAGGGGCTGGGGGAGGTGGCTACTAATTGTTTGTGAGCAGACCTCTCCTCCACTGATGGCATGGCCCTCCGCTTGCTGAGTCAGTTCAACCAGCCATATCCTTACATAGCACTGGAGATGCTGGCATATTAATAAGTCATCAAACTGGAAAAACAAAGCTGTATATCCAGCAAGGTTGTTCAGACTTTTGATTAGAGTATCACTGACTGGTTAAAACATATCTGCTGCTAATATTTTCGTTCACATTCATATTTACTTATATAAAACTAAAAACAAGAGTAAATACACTTTAAATTTAAAATTAAAATTACAGGATGAGACTTGGGAACAGTGAGATAACGTCATAGCATTGGATGAGGGAACACAGATAGTTAATGGAGTACAGAGAGACTTGAAAAGCAGTAATTACAGAAGAGTTATCAATTAATTTGATATAAATTTGTAATTTGGTGTGGTGGCCCAAAGATGCCAAAGTGATTTTAGGTTCCCTACTCGGAGCAATCATGTTACAGATGAGGGTGATGTAGGTTCCCTTTTATACAGCATTGGTGAGACTTCAGTCAGAATATTCTATGCAGTTCTGTGCAGTTTGTTTCTCAGGGTCTTAAAGAAGTCATTAGGGCAGGTGATCTGTGGGAATATTCCGGAGGGGCTAGTGGTCCACCTAGTTGCCCAGAGATCCTTGGGATTTCACAACTAATTTCAGAACTCTGCAGTTTAGGAGAACCATGCCATCTACCTCTCCAAGGTAGATCTGACAACCCCTGTAACTACCTCCACTAGGATAATGACTCCAAACCTGTGTGTTCTGGAAACTCCCCAAATATTTGTTTATCCTAGAGCTCAGGCTAGGGGAGAGTCCAAATTAGCCTTTACAAACATTATTTACTGCAAGTTAATTGGCAATCAGTTAACTTAAGGTAAAAATTCTAGTATAAGCAAGCCCCGTAAGTATTCTTTTGCAGCATTTCCTACATAATTTTGTCCCTTCCATAGGTTTTTCTCTGATATATACTTTAACCTTCAATCAGCTTCCTGGGTTCTTAGGTGAGATTCACTCGTGTGAAATTTCTGGGATCTCATTGGCATCTTTTTTAAAAGCATGGCCCCATATTGTAACTTTTCAGTCTTGAGCACCTATTGCTAAATTAATTCTTCAGAAAAATTAGCAGAAAAATTGGGAAATGTATATTAGGCCTTATCTGCACAGGAAAATTGACCCAAATCTCTACTGTGGAATAAATTAACATAGTGATTATTTCAGAATAGAGAGCTCACACATGGAGCTATTCTGAAATAGGTTATTCCAGAATAGCTACTACAATAATTTTCCTCATGTAGACAAGACCTTAGGTTACATGCATTCTCCTTTGCTGTTAACTTTTGGGTGTCCAACTTCTTCTTCTTTCATATGGTTTAAATAGGTAGCAACAACTACAAATTTATATCTATGTTTGGTATCAGAGGGACAGCCATGTTAGTCTGGATCTGTAAAAGCGGCAGAGAGTCCTGTGGCACCTTGTAGACTAAGCTTGGACTATAAGGTGGATAGAAAGCTGCCTAGATTGTTGGGCTCAACGGGTAGTGATCAATGGCTCCATGTCTAGTTGGCAGCCAGTATCAAGTGGAGTGCCCCAAGGGTCAGTCCTGAGGCCGGTTTTGTTCAATATCTTCATAAATGATCTGGAGGATGGTGTGGATTGCACCCTCAGCAAGTTTGCAGATGACACTAAACTGGGAGGAGAGGTAGATACGCTGGAGGGTAGGGATAGGATACAGAGGGACCTAGACAAATTGGAAGATTGGGCCAAAAGAAATCTGATGAGGTTCAGCAAGGACAAGTGCAGAGTCCTGCACTTAGGACAGAAGAATCCCATGCAGTGCTACAAACTAGGGACTGAATGGCTCGGCAGCAGTTCTGCAGAAAAGGACCTAGGGGTTATAGTGGATGAGAAGCTGGATATGAGTCAATAGTGTGCCCTTGTTGCCAAGAAGGCCAATGGCATTTTGGGATGTATAAGTAGGGGCATTGCCAGCACATCGAGGGACGTGATCGTTCCCCTCTATTCGACACTGGTGAGGCCTCATCTGGAGTACTGTGTCCAGTTTTGGGCCCCACACTACAAGAAGGATGTGGAAAAATTGGAAAGAGTCCAGCAGAGGGCAACAAAAATGATTAGGGGACTGGAACACATGAGTTATGAGGAGAGGCTGAGGGAACTGGGGATGTTTAGTCTACGGAAGAGAAGAATATGGGGGGATTTGATAGCTGCTTTCAACTACCTGAAAGGGGGTTCCAAAGAGGATGGCTCTAGACTGTTCTCAGTGGTAGCAGATGACAGAACAAGGAGTAATGGTCTCAAGTTGCAGTGGAGAAGGTTTAGGTTGGATATTAGGAAAAGCTTTTTCACTAGGAGGGTGGTGAAACACTGGAATGTGTTACCTAGGGAGGTGGTGGAATCTCCTTCCTTAGAAGTTTTTAAGGTCAGGCTTGACAAAGCCCTGGCTGGGATGATTTAATTGGGGATCGGTCCTGCTTTGAGCCGGGGGTTGGACTAGATGACCTCCTGAGGTCCCTTCCAACCCTGATATTCTATGATTCTATGATTCTTTCGTGGGTGAATACCCACTTCATCAGATGCATCTGACGAAGTGGGTATTCACCCATGAAAGTTTATGCTCCAATACATCTGTTAGTCTATAAGGTGCCACAGGACTCTTTGCCGCTTTTATCTAAGTTTGATAGCCAGCACCTTGCCACGACAGTGAGCTGGTGAATGTCCTTCAGGCCCCTGGCAAAAGAACAAAGGGGACACTCATATATGATGTGCTCTATCATTTGTGCCTGGTGACCACAGTTGCATACAGGTGTTTGCTTCATTTTCCATTTAAAGAGGGTTTGTCCAGTCTCCCATGAGATTTCCTAATGCGATTCAATCTGCATCAGTCTTTCCAACATAAATCAAAATGCAGTGGTTCCTTGGCAGGATCAACAACGAGCTGTTTGTTTTGAGCGGTCAAAATGCTCCAAGTGACTCTCCATTGAGCCTCAGCATCAAAGCTGGGTGTAAGGGTCTTGATGTGGTTCCACAGAGGGTTGTGGGATTTTAGACACGTCTTAGGCAGGTACTGCTGGTCATCATGCAGCAGGATCCTCGTGTTTGCATTGACATGGTTAAGAAAGTGAGATGTCTGAGCAGCTCTTCTAATCTGTGGAGGCTGGACGTGTGATAGGACTGGGAGCCAGTCGACTGGAGTCGATTTAAGCATCCCTCACACTATGCACATAGAATTGTTGAGTTGAGTGTCAAGGAGTTTAGTGTGACTGCTGTGAGACCACACTGGCACACAATATTCAGCCACAAAATATACCAAGGCAGTTCTTGTGGTTCGTAAGGTCCATGCTGCCCAATTTAAGACACGTTAAAGGGGTCTTATTTTCATAAGGTGTGTGCTCAGCACGTTCTGAAAATCACACCCTTTTATCATCAGTATAGTTGGGCACCCAAAAATTGAGGCACCTTTAAAATCACTTGTCAGTTTTGAAAACCAAGGCCAGTATAATTAAGACATCATTAAATAAGAAGATTAAATTATTAAAAGGCAAACAAACTGGTGCAGAGATGAGGAGTCTACACTGATCCAGAGAAACACTTTGATACAATCTTCCACTGATACAAGTGGGACATGTCAGTAACAGATTGTAAGGTTACCAGGCATTATCTCCTGTTACCAGACAGTCATCTCAGGTTTATTTTCCAGACAATATATATTTTTATTTTCGGCAAAATTTCTAATACAACTCACTTGCTTTGAGTAAGAGGCAGAGCATTGTGATTTTTTTATACAGTGCTCATGTTATATTACATATAAACAAAAAGTAAGGTGCCTGCCCATAGCAGCCTACAGTCCAAATTAAACATAATACAGTATAGGGATGCCAATAAATAAATGTTGAAGGGAAAAAATGGTGGTAATAGCAATGAAAGTTCATGAAATATTCTTACTGGGTTACAGTCACTCCACCTGCATGGAGTCCAAGCAATTGTTCCTTGTGCATGAGAAGTGCAGGTTTAGGTCCATTCTTAGGTTGAATGGGGAGTGAGTGTGGAATGGGGGAAAGGTGGTGGTACTCTTCCAAGCTCAGCCCACGAAATAAACTTTGCCTACATTAGTTGCTAAAATGAGGCACTACTCACTGTTGACTGTGCAGATGCTCAAAATATGGTCACGTTGCTGCTTAGCTCCCGGTGTGCTGGTGTGTCAATGCAACAGCTCCCTCTCTGGCCAGGCAGAGTGTTGCATCAGAATTCACTGGTCTGGTGGAGCAGTCAGTCAGTCTATCTTGCTTGAGTCCCACTGGGGTGTGTGGGTTTTCTTCTTATTCCTGGCGGGGTCAGCTGGTCCTGGTACCCAGGGGTCTGGAAACCTCCTCAGTTCTAAAGACTTCTTGGTAGGGCCTGCACAATCCACTGGGTTCCAGTTCAAGTTCCTTAAGCCAGACCGGCAGAATCAAGACTCAGTGATTCTGGTTGTACCCTGAGCTCCTTTCTACCTCCCCTAGTTTCTGTAGGCTCTGTAGCCTGTTGGTCTGGTTGTCCCTTCTCAAGGTGCAGTCTCTCAGCAGCTTGATGGCAGGAGTTCCCTTCTCCAACCTGTTGTTCCTCTGGCAGCTGCCCCACCCCTCTGCTTCCCAGTTCTTTTATCCTCCCAGCTGCTTTGAGGCTACTGAACAGCATTGGCCAACAGTATGCTCATTAACTCCGTGACTGCTGGGCCAGCATGGTGTATATAGCCCCATGACACTTGCCCTTGATAGGGCTTCGGAATGTCCATGGGCATTGCTGGGTTTGGCTCCTTCTTGGTTGGAGTGAAAAAAATAAGCATTGGTGTCTCCCAAACTCCTCCTATGAGTGGCACCAAAATGAGTTGTTACTTATAGTAAATTGTGCAGATCTGAGACCCTCCTCGTCCCTTTTTCCATGAGGAATTAAATAGTTAGCAAATATTATAGTGAATCATCATCAATGGGTATCTGAGTTGACCCCTCACTGATGAATGGGGCAGTTCATACCACTCTGAATTATTGCTTTGGGCTCTCTTCAGGCTCGCATAGACATCTCTGCATCAGTTAGCCTCAGAAAAGTGAACAGTGTTTCTTCACGACCATAACAGAGAGAGTCTTTATTTTTTATGAAAGTTGAGATTCTGGAGAACATGACAGTTGATTCAGAGAGGGGGCAGTATGGTGTATGGGTGCATACCAGCTGGCCATGGCTCCCTCATACCAAGACTAGAATGTAGCACTGAAATGTGGCTGAGGCTGCTACTCCATGCTAAGTAACAGCTGTAGCCCCTTCAAGAGACCTGAGTAGCATTAGTTTGGGCCATTGGGTCTGCATATATTCATAAAGGCCCTGTCCTGGTGCACTCACAGTGGTTGTCTTCTCACCTGCCTATGCAAGTGAACCCTTGTGCAGTGCACAGGGCATACAAGAAACCACCATGCGGTCACTGTACCTATGATCCCTATGCACACATGCAGAATCATTGTGAGGCCATTGGATCCAGGATTTCACCCGTTAGATCTGAGTGATGCCTTACACTGGCCTTCCTCCCTCTCCCTGGCTGATTTTTACTAATTTTTTGTTGAAATACAAATCTGCATGTATACAATAAGGCCCCAATCCAGTAGTGAACAGTAGGCCCCTGTGTCTGTGCAGGTTTCCAGTGAGGTCAAAGGGGTTCTGTCTAAGTGCAGGGGTTTGTACTCATGGCGTTCATTACAGGATTGAGGCTTAAGACAGCAACCTCATCCTTGCCAGAGTAATCAGAGCACAGATATAAGTTTTGTCTGTTTTTTCCTTAGCTTTAATTATAGCAGACTAGACTGACGCTTTAAAAAGTTTTAAAATCTTGCTCAGAGTAAGTAAGGGTCCAAAAACCACAAACTGCCTTGAGCTGATTAAGAAGATGTCTGAACTTAGCCCCACAGTTCCTCTTAGTTCAGCTTACCAGTGCTTCTGATTTTATACTTTTAAATGTTTTAACACTGATGAAGGCAGTAGGGTTTTTATGCTCAATTCTTTTGTTTCTACACAAGTAGTTCATGACTGGTGATAAATATCCAAGATCCTTAGTAATTAAAACTGTGTTCATTTTACCATATGGGAAGATTAAACCAGACAATGTGCCCATTTTGGTAGGATGTTATTTCTGCATTCAGTAGTTTTTCACAGAGATTAAGATTACAATAATCAGTGTTTATTGTAAACCTCTTTGCATTCTCTGGCTTCGTGTTCATGCAGTTCCGTCAATGAAAGCTTTTTATTTAGGAGGAAAGATTAAAGTTTGAAGTGTTTTTCAAAACGAGACATGCACCTATGCTTATTTACATAATCAAACAAAAAAATGTAGTGGAACATTAGTAACATGAATTGACAAATGCAAAGAAACTTCACATTTCAGGCTGCTACTCTAACCTTATTTTATACTGTTTTCTCTCGAGTCTCACATGCCATATATGCTCCTGTACCAACTTGTCAGTTAGCTACTTCCTTACCCCTTTAATTCAGGCTTCCATTACCATTTTCAGCCAATGTTACATTTTCAGTATTTCTTGAGCATATTTTTATGTGTGAATAAATTTCCTTTATAGGAAATTTTAATGGAATCTTTGAAGCGAAAGACTGCAACAGCAACAACTTTGGTGCTGCTGATGCACATGTGCGATAAGTCCTGTCTTACCTATGTGATCTTAGGGTGAGAAGTCTAGTAGCATTCTACGCACTCTGTTCTTCAAGGCATGCCCATTTGTAGTCCAAATTCACTGCTGGAATAAGCAGATACAACTGTATCAAAGCTTTGAAAATGTGGGTTTAGATTGGGACCTTAACTATACTATATAAAGTTATTGCCAAAAAGTACTTCTAATATCAACTCTTGCTACAACCAACCCTTTTGCTACCTCTCTCACCTCTTTTCCCGACAACCTGTTTCCTCTCAGTTAAAGCTGAACATCTGGAACCAATGATGCTTTATCCCCCAGCCTCATACAATGCATCCAACAAGAAGTGAAGGTGGGATTCCAATTGTTTTGTTCCTCCAGGGCATGTTCGGGATATGTCTTAGTCGAAGGAGGAATAGAGGCACCTCATGCTGTTTCCTGTAGCTAAAGCAAAACCTCACCTTAAACAAGCGCTTGCTGCAATATTTCCAGGAATAATTCCTTTCCAAACTCCCCAATGCAAAATGAGAGTATGAATCCTTCGATGTCCTTTAGGATGATGCAGCCTACTCCTCCTTGCCCCTTAAATCGCTCACTCCATGAATGAGGGATGGGGCCATACCTCTGCTTCTTTTTCACCTCCTTTGGATGTATGGAGGCCCCAGCCCAGCACAAAGATTCTCCTTGCATGTACTTAAGTGCTTAGGTGGATAAAATAGTCTTTGCAGTCTCCACAGAGCACTGGAACTGTGGCTGTTCCTTGCACAAGCCAGACATGGGGAAGGAGAGGAAGGCGTCTTGCTCCTATTGTTTCGTACTATAACTAATATAAAGGCCCAAGACGGTCTGGCTCTTTTTATATTCCAAGTTATGTATGCTGACCTCGGTGACTGAGTTTCTCTACACTTTGAGCTTGAGGTGTTGTTCTGGGTGTCCTTAAGCCTCTGACTGCCAGATGCTGGGTCTGGATGACTGAGGATGGATCACTCAATAATTACCCTGTTCTGTTTATTTCTTTTGACGCATCTGGCATTGGCCACTGTAGGAAGACTGGATACTGGGCTAGATGGGCCATTGGTCTGACCCAGAGTGGCCTTTCCTATGTTCTTATTTGCTACATTTTACTCCTGTTCACCCTGCCAAGCCAATACATCTACGGGAGAGTGAGTTGGTATATCAATGTAATTGTTACTAAGGGCTGAAATCCAGCAACAAGAGAGGGTGAGTGCCTGTGAGGAGGCACTCATTGCCATGGTGGATATAGCCCTAAATTCTAATTGCAAAATCTTTATTACTACTGATGTCACAGCTAAGAGAACACAGCTTGCACTTCAGATCCCAGGTTGAGTTTGCAGGTTTGGCAATAAGGACTAAAAGTATTTTACTTGCAGAACGAGAAAATTTGATATGGAAGTTATCAACAGCTGACAAACATGGAGTCCCATTATTCCATTTTTAGATACCCTTTTCAGAATATAATTGCACTTTAAGCCTTATCCTGTGAGGAAACATTCCTATATTTGGAAGGCCTGCTTTTTTTTTTAGTGAAACTGATATGTGAACCCCTTGAAAAGACTTGTCACTTTCTGCTAACCAATGTCAGCAACTAATCTCATCATGTTAATGTAGAAGGACAGTCAAGTGATTTGCCTTAAATTTGTTGTGTTTGTAGTATATTTATGAAAAGCAAAAGCAAACAACTGCTTTATAACAAATGTTCATTGTTTACATGGATAGTTTTAAGAACAAGGCTAATGTAAATAGACACAGATTAAATTCTTACATTTACAGCATGAAAACCATACTCTTTATAACTAATTTTTTTAAAAGATCAATATTTTGAATAAACATTTCATTCCAAGTGCCTGTACTATATTCAGTAAATATGTATTTTTGCCGTATTCCAACTTCAAATACAAATGAATAGAATAGGATATTTTCATATGAGCATATTATTATTTTATGCACTTCTACAACACTTGAACAAAAAAATAATCCACATAAGACAATGGTTAACCAAGAGTAAACAATTTTAAATTATGTTCAGGGTCTGTTCTCTAGCTAATTAGGATGTAAATGTCTTTAAGTTTTGAGCAAGCTGTTATAATTAAAGCAAAGATTAAAATAAAAAGTCCAATATTGCTTTTTTTCAGGGAAAGAAACATAATGTTTATGCTTGTAAACTTGAGCTCTCTACAGATGATACACTGTGTCTGAAAATGATGTTTATTTTATTGTTTAGCTGAGGCCCTTGAATTAATATATAATCTGAAAACTCTTAAGGCCAAATTCTGGCGTTAGTTACTCACACAGGGCTTCATTTGAGTTCCAGCAAAAGCCCTATGCATGCATGTGAGGGCAGAACTTGGATCTTAATTTGCTTTGCTGAGCAAAACAAGATATGTCTGTGTGAATCATTATCCCCTCTGGCTCCCGATTAGTCAGGGGTGGGTTGTAGAAGCTGGGATCTGAACAAGGCAGCAGAGCAGGAACAAGATAGGAAGGCAGGAATCAGGAACAAGGCAAGGCTCAGGAGTCGGGCAAGAAGGTGGGGTCAAATGTAGCAGCCAACCAGGAATTCACCTAATTGCTCAGAATACTTCCTGTACATCATTGTAGCCTAAATAGCAAGTTTGAACCAATAGGAGAGGCCAGACATCTCTTTCAACTGCGAGCTTCATGGGTGGTTTCAATGTAAGGTAGCGTTCTTTAGCCCACACTCCCTGGTAGTACCAGAAAGATTCTGGGTGTTGGCTACAGTCTGAGGACTACCCCGGGGACATGTGGACCCAGGTTTCAGACCTGTGATCCCCCACACTTGCTCAGAAAAAGAACACAAAATGCAGCCATGTCATCTTAGAAAGCATGTCAGATTAGCTTCCACTAACTGTCTTGACCACATGTGGTCGTTTCAAGCAATCAAAGAACCAGACCCTAGGGGCTTTTCTGACCAAATGCATCAATTGACCCAGCTTGATATTTGAAGAGTAACATAGATTACATTTTTGAAGTCAACTTAATTTGATTACAGCTTTTTTGAAGTCAACTTAACACCACTAAGAACAAAAGAGGAATGGAATTTCATTGAAAATTTTTGAAATTTCATAGTTTTGCTCCAGTGTCATGGCTCTGGTGCTCTGCTATGCTTCAGCAGAATACTGTGCCCCTATGTGGTGTCGTTCGCCTCACACTGAACAGGTCAATGTTTAATTGAACTTGACCATGCGCATCTTCACAGGCATCCTGCACCCCACTCCTATTCCATGGCCACCAGTTCTGAGCAACATAGCCCCTCCACACATTAATTGCAGAGTCTCAACAGCCAGACTGATGGAAAAACTACGTGCCAGTCCAGGTCTCTCACTGTACACAGACATTTTCAGTCGCCACAGTGCATGAATTACGTTGAAGCTTCCATTGTAATCTCAACCACCAGATCGGAATCTGTCAGCGGGAAACCTATGGCGTGATGAGTGGTCATCTAAAGACATTTAGAATGGTTTCCTTGTCGCTGAACCAACTGTTTGACCACTGGGATTTGACCTGCCACATCACCTTTGGACTCTGCTAAACAGATTCTGAACCGGCCAAAGAATAGGCGCAGCCAGCCGCTACACATGCAGTCTGCACAATGACTCGTTTTGTCACGGTGATCTCAATCAGTCAGTGGTGCATGTTGTTGAATACTGTCAACAAACCAGATTGCATAGTGGCCTCAGGGCCCTTAGTTCTGCCGATGAAGCTGCTGTTGGATGACTCGGCAAGCAATGCAAACACGAGAAGGAGAAGAAGAAGAAGAAGAATTATTTCATGACAATCTAACAAACTCAAAACCAGGGAAGTCGTGGTGAAAAATAATTTAATTGCAAATATTTTGCTCAGCTTTCCCTGTTGAGCTGTTTTCCATGACTTAGTTTCTGACCAGTTCAGATGCACACCAGGAGGCATATTGTCAAGTGGCAGAAGTGGCATCACAGAGTTGCCTTATTTTTGTTTTCATCTATGCAAGGACTGAAGTGAAGAAGAACAAACAAGATCCAGAAGATAAAGGCTCTGAGGAGATCATGAAAATCATAGAAGGAATTTGCTACCACATGACTAGCTGAACTCAGAGGAATACCCTACAGTCTACATTGTTGGAATGAAGTCACCCGAAAGCAATTTGATAAACAAGGAGATTAGGTGCAAAATCTATGTTAATACTAGGATACCTAACCTGTTGAGGCATCTTACTAGGTGAGAAGGGGAGGCAGAAAATCTAGCTTATGTGGTGGCTGCTGGGCCATCTCCAGATGGATGTTTTCTCCTGCTCATGACTTCAGTGGCAGTTACACACATACAACATCTTGCTATAGCAGGCCCTAGATTCCTCATATCTGTTTATCTTAACTCCAAAGGAATTACAAGCTCTGTGAAGGGGTGAAATCTTCTATATTCTTGCTTTGTTCATCCCCTAAATATTGTTAAATGAACAAAATGAGAGTTTAGATCACAAAGTGAATATCAGCAGAGAGTCCTGTAGCACCTTATAGACTAACAGACGTGTTGGAGCATAAGGTTTCATGGGTGAATACCCACTTCATCGGCTGCATGTCAGCTTTCTCCTCTTTGCTTTCTGAATGCTCTGATTACTAATTGGTGCAAGGGAGGGTAATTGTTGTCTCCTCCGCCCTTTACTTATTAGAATTACGTTTTGTTCAGAACTTTTTTTAATGGTTGTAGCTAACAAGTTGTTACCTTAATAAGCAAGAGTTCCCAACAGTCACAGGAGAATTGGTTTAGCTTCATCAAGGTAAAGTTTTATAAACTATTTAGAAATCATTTTCCAGCTTCTAAATACAGAAATGAAAACTGATTTTGCATGTTTATTCTTCCTGTACATAAAGACTGTTCTCATAGAATTTGTTAATTCAGCTATGATTCTGTTGCTTTAAATCTTTCTTCTATATTCCTGGGCTGATTTCATGCACAACTTAAAGTTTAATGTTGCTAGATGATTTACTGCAGCTTTACAGATGGCATTTCAACCAGTCTGTGGACTGAGTCCCGTCCCCACATACGATACACTATTGTGCTAGCATAAACATGGATATTGATACAAAGTCGGTGAAAACAGACTCTAAAAGTAACTCCATGCTTCTACTCTCAAATTCAGTGGCAGCAAGTTTCTTCTTAGATTTCGAATGCTGACTGTGCAGTATTTGCATAGTGCTCCACTTTAGCTCCTTATTTTGTTAATCATGTACATCAGTATGAGTAAACAGTCATTAGAGTTAAATTTATTTGTATGTCAGTCTCAGACCCCACCCACATTCATTTGGCTATTTTTAATTTCTGATTTCTCTCAATAAGATGCTTTGCAGAATTCACAAAATTACTCGGTGCTATTAATGTCTTAACCTTTGTCTATAAAAGTTTAGAAGGTCTATTATAAATTGGGAGTAAGTGCTTGTGATATGCACAGCACAATTTGGCTGAAGTGGTCACCATTTTACTGATAGTCTTTCTTTGGATAGCTTTAGAAGAAGTGCCTGGCACCAGCATGCTATTAGGCTGTAATTAGTGTAACTAACAACTAATATGAAAGAGCAGAATACAGGTCACCATAAGACTTCAAAGGTCTTAACAGGTTAAGGTTGGAGGGCAATCTATCCCCTTGTTTAATCTGTTGCCATATCTGGTGAGATTTGTTAAAATCTTCAGCAACCTCTAACCTGGAGGTGTTGCTCCCTCATAATTTACTGGTCACATGCCATATTCTTTATTCCCTTTTGTTTAGATGAGCATGAATCTTGGTGAAAGGCAGCTTCATTTTAGAGTTCATGTACAAATGTGCACAGATTATCAGCTTTCTAATGCAGATAAAAGATTATGGTTTAAACCGCTTTAATGTTCTTGTCCTGCCAGCTTTGGACTACAGTGAAATAGTCGTTTTGCTATGCTGTGAAACATAATTTGTAGACAACATTTAATGTGTAATGTGGGAGTAGTTTTAAAACGTAACTATTTAAAATAAATCAGTTATTGTATAATTGATTCTAACAGATACTGAGTATTATGAGTTATACGAGATGTTTCCCTAAACCTAATTGCCCAAGGATAATTTTGTTTGTGATTTCAGTGAACACTAATGCTCTTTCAGGATAAATACACAACATAAGAATAATCTTATCATGTTTTCGTGTGTGGTTCTTAACCCCTCTCTCCCAAGCCTCTGACAATGGTTTCTCCTTGATTACACCTGGCTCTAAATGAAAGCTAGTCCAGATGGGAGGCTAAGTACCCCATCCTTTCTTGTTTTGCTCATTACCATTTTGCCTTCTAAGCAATTGTGGTGCTGTTCCTCCAGATGGAAGGTTCTAGAGAACCCCTCTAAGGCTGCAAACAGAGGGTTCCCATGGCTTTCACCTTCCACTTTTCCCTCTCCAGGTCCCAACACCACACTTTCACGATGAGCCTGAGCACAGGCCTGAGGACCAAGATATCTGAGGCCACTTAGGCAAAGTGGTGCACAGCAAGGTACTTGACTGGCCCAAAACCAAGCTTAGTTTTAATTACCTTTTAAACTGATTAGGGCAACTTAAAGGACAGTAAGAGTGAGTGAGAGGAAGAGAAGGAGCAGGCTGATGTCAGGTATAAAGTTCACCAGAAAAAAAAATCTTACAAGGATTTCACAAGCAATGACACTAAGGATAGTATTTAGAAAATCTTTTTCTTTCAAGACTATCTTGCGATTAACTGTGGGACTACTACATCAAAGCTACACTGACTTCAAAGCTTAGAACCACTTACAGTTTGCAGCTATTACTAAAACATACCACTTCACCCTGCCAGCAACTCATCTTCGCTAAGTTACACCATCTACTTCCTGGCCTCTGTTTTGTATGGGGGAAAAAATCTTTGTAAATTAAATATCGCTCTTCACACTGAACTAATGTCAAAGTAAGAAACAAAAGCATTAAATGGAGGTATTAAGAGGGTCAAACTCTAAATAATCAGCGTGTGTGAAGTAAATTTTGCCACACCATTCTAGCCCAATTCACAAATCCACAAATAAAAGTGAGCAAGCTATTTAGACAGTTATTTAGACAACAGAGCCAGAGGTTACCTATCTAGCACAAAATCCTGTAAAGCAGCTCTTGACTAATGGACAGACTTAATACTGTGGTAACTTGGCACAAGTAGAGCGCTCCTTGAGCTCAATGATGTTCTCATGTACATGCAGCTCAAACGCCACATATCTTACAATATCCGTCCCAACCATATTCTGTAGTGATTAACTACACTAGCTGATTTTTTAGAGATATGCAATGTTGCACATTCATGTACTATATACAAGAGCAGTGTGGTGCTGTTGGGCATTAATCATCATTTATTGCTGTACTTTTTTCTTCTTTATAAACTGGAGAAATTGAAGAAGAGAAGCTTGAATATTTGGTATTTTTGAAATCACTGCAACAACTCATCTGCAATAGTAGGTCTATACCACATCCTCTGTACTGAAATAAGAAGGTTACAATGTACTGAGAATGTAATTTATTGCAGCATTAATACTATTCAACACTTAAAATTGTTACATTGTTATTTTCTGATTGGGAGTTTTATGCCTAGGGTTTTTTAAATGGTACATTAATTTCTGAATAAAATTTGTCTTGTAAACGACATATTAATAGAAAGTTAGGCACAAGTGTGATTCTTTGAGTGTGCTTTATATAACAGTTTATATGTTCAGTACAGATCAGTGACATGCTCTCTAGAGCTAAGTGCCATTAATCCATTTACAGCTGCTCATTGCAATGAAGAGAAATTACCAGTGAAAGAACTGATCATATGTTAAGGAGAATTTCTCAGCTTCCATGTATTCTGCTTTTATATTTTGAAAATATATTTGGTGCCTTTGCAAATGTTTAAAGTGACTCTTTTTACTTAAAAAGAGAGAGTCTGGCAACAGTCAGGAGTTCTGAATCTTTTGGCTTGTGTCCAACTTGCTGGTTGTTTTGCCACACTTAGTTCCACATCACTGAATTTAGAAGGCAGAAGTGGCAAAGCTCTGCACTGACCTATTGGTCATGACCACTCCTACCTCATTCTGAGTGTTTTCATCCTAATCTATTTGCACAAATAATGTAGTTCTGCAGCAATAAATGAAGATTTAAAATACAGAAGCATAGAGGGAGTTCACATATTGTTTCAGAAGGATGATGTTTTCTAGTAGATGTAAATACATGAATTGTAATGTAACTGAGTCAGTTGAAAAAGCTATTGTCTTTAAAGAGTTGACATATGAAAAGAGAAAACAGGAATTTACTGTTAAATTTGAAATATGTATGGCAATTGTATGTTCTGTCTAAAGAACGTGTCTTTGCTTGAGAGATGTAAAGGGAGGGGGGAAGCTTCCTGACTGGCTGATTATTTCAAATACTCTGACATTTTGATTGCATAAATTGTTATTATAGAGTCAGGTAAGACTTCATCTCTGAATTTATATATTTCATTCCATTGTAGATTTTTTTTCTTAACAAATACACTTCTCTGCAATAAATTGTTCAGAGAATGAACAGCAGAGTCATTTGAGGTTCATTGAAAATATAGGAGGACATCATGTTTCCTGTCCTTTTGTTAAACTTGGCATATTGATTTTTTGCACAGCTTGCAGCACAGAAATGTGATCTACAGCTATGGCAAGGCAAGCTAACCACATGTGAATTTGTTAAGTACTGCTGGATTAGCAGGAATCGTCAGACTGTGCAAACACGGCAATTTGATTTCCTCTGTAACTCTTTATTTATGACTTAATCAATTAAAATAATAAGTTTTGATTTTATTAATCATAAATAAATGAATAATCACAAATCATCTACAGAAGTCATTTTTTCCCCACATTCACTAGTTCCCATGAAGTTAGCACTCTCTCAGTAACTCAACTGCAGTGCTAAACATGCAGAACTTGTACTGAAGTTGAGGAGAAAATATGTAAAAATAAAGATTTGACAAATGTTGTTTGCTAGTGTTTTTTTAGATTTGCCCGTGAAATTAATAAAGACAAGGTATGTTTTTTAAACAACTTTCAAGTTTTTATTTAAATTTGTCATTACTTTTCTCTATGTATTCCTTTCCTGTTTAATCTTTTGTTCCCTTTATGTTCAAAGATAGTAAGATTATGGAAGCTACTGATGCTGCAGACTGCATTTAAGTTTAGTTATGGTGTAGCCTTGTGGAAAGAGCTCCTCTGATGTGAGGCTGGTTTGCTCTTCTCTCTACATTATTAAACCTTCTTAAACACTTCCATTATACCATTCACCTTCCTTGACTTCAAACAACACAGCAACTGTGTATAGAGGATGAACTGTAACTCTGTTGAGTGGGTTACCTGTGGTTTCTTAGAAATGTTAATGTGTTATCTGTCGTGTTTATAAAGTTCTGTTTGCCATTGGATGTTGAGAAACCATTCTGAAGTTTTAGAATCAAACTGATCAAATGTCCAAGGCAAAGAAAATGATTAAGGACATATTAGAGTTTGGCATCATTGTCATCTTCCTTTGAAATTGTTTCTTTAAAATAAATCTCTAAAAAATGTTAATGTAAAAGGTTACTAAGTGGGAAAACAAAGTTGCTATGATTTTTAAGGGATCTCTGTGTACATTCTGACTGAATCACTTATGAAAATCATCTTGACTAACGCTGGCCTTATCGTTCAGAGTTTATTGGAAACTAATCTTTTCAAAATATTTGGAATAAGCTAAAACCTGACTTGCTCATCTCATGAAAAAGGTCAAAACAGAGAAGAAAGTGCCACTGGTTTGTGTTAGGTGACACTGTGCCCTGCTTGTCTAATTTGATTACACAAAGCCACTGAAGCCCCAGGCAAAGCTGATTTTAGCTATAATCAGCTTCTTAACCTTTTGAGAACTAACGTAAACACTACCTACCGGTGGTTAATTCTGTTGCTGAGTTACATACAACAATGTGCAAAGGTAAAAGTGTACAAGTACAGTAACACATGTTGTGACAAAACATAACAAGATTATTTAAAAGGATTACAACAGCCTACTCTCTGTCTGTGCTTATTGAATTTTTTCTAAAAATAAATAACTAACTAAATAAAGATGGGTTATAAGGGCGAAGGTTCAATTTTAAGCATAGTTTTCCTGTTATAATCCTGGCTGATCTTGGATTCCACTTACAAATGCAGAAAGGAGTTAAGTACTGGTCATGCAGATGTGATCTTGGATTTGCCACTTTAATCTGAAATTATTTCAATTGCATCATAAATGTTTGTATATGATAAATTGTGTACATATAGTCATGCCATTATTAGCTCCTGTCGGAATGTTTTGTGAACTGTTTGGGCAAAATAATAGAATTTTATGCACTTGTGTCTGAACATGGATGTAAATGAATGTGTCCTGGGGTAACTTTATGGTGTAAATGGTCCTTTCCCATGTGATATGTGTGAGAATCACAAAATTGAGATGAAAGACTTATGTCATAACTAGACCTATGCAAAACACACTGGTTTGGGTTATACATTCCCCGAAGAACTCTTGCAGTTTGGATTAGCATGAACTTGAAAACTTGTAGCAAACCTCAAAGTGCATGGCATTGACTACTGCAGTCAGCCCAGGACCTCCCTGAGAAGCTTGAAACCTCCACTCTCCCTCTTTCGATGTATTTGGGGTAGCAGTCTGGTCCCTGCTTGGATCTTTTGGGATTGGCAAACTGGACTGTTTTTCTTTCTTTGGTCTTTGTGGAAGGTAAACTGAGCCTGCTACTTCTTAATCCCAGTTCCTTGAGGGGAGCAGAAGGAATTTAAATACTTCCGCTCATCCTGCTTCCACCACTGACTGCTCTTACCTTGTGGTGGACAGCATTCCCTATTTCTGTAATGCATTTAGGGGAGCATCAGGCTACAGAATGAAGTAAAGATAGTCAGCAACAGGAACAGAAATAGAGTTTACAGTTCTGCTTCTGCTAAACTGATGATGGGAAAGAGTTGGGCAGGCAGCTCACACCCCTGAAGCAATTGGGGATTAATATGAGTTTACTTTGCTGGCTTCTTGAAAACTCAAGATGGGAATGAACAGGCCATCCAGCCACCCTGGAGATCCTGGTAGGGGAGAGGAACAGATGGCCAATCTCTGAATACACTAGGAGGGGAATAGTGATTACAAACCACTGGACCTTCCTTCCAGTGTGCGGGGAGGGAGTTGGACAGCTGGCTGAGTCCTCTTCAAGTTTCACTCAAACCTCTGAGTTTCACTTTCTAAATGGAATGTGAAACCATCTATGCTGGTGGCTCTTAAAATGTGTCAATTTTCTTAAATAACTAAATAAGTTTTGTCATTTAATTACTTCTGTACTTATAGTATTCTATGTATTTCTTGTAGTAAGTAAGAAGTTCAAGGGAATACTAGTAGTACAGATGTAACCTTGTTTATTTACCTCAAATAGTGTTTCCAACCGTTTCACATGGCATTTGTTTTGGTTTTGCAAGTTTCACACTCCTATAGTTCTAATCTACTAACCAACTCCACTGTAACCTTTTTTTGGTGTGTGCTGGAGGGAAAGACATCATTCAAATATTTGTTGCATATTTAATGTGAATGAATTAAATCATTCTGAATTTTCTATAATACTTGTCACTAAAGTAAATAGACATTAATGTTCTGTAGAGAGAGGACATCATGGATGTCTACCTCCCGCTGTGTGCATATTGAGTAAAATGTAGGCTCAGCTTCTCCGTTCTATCCAACCTGTGCTCAGTGCAGCTATCAGGGTTTGGAAGAAGAATCTGACTTTGAATCACCTTTGTATCTTCTGTACTCTAGCCCTGGTCCCTGATCTAAATTAGAACAAACTTATGGCTGCTCAAACATATGGTCACACATTGGGGTGTAGGCTGGGTGACCTAGTGGTTGGAACAGGAGTCTTGCCTCGTGGTTAGAGCAGAATCAGAGGGCAGAACTAGAACCATGGTCAGGGAACAAGCCAACAGTGAGTCAGGAGTTCTGAGGAAGATAGGCACTAGGGCTGGAGTGGGAGCAGGCATTGGTTGGAGCAAGGGTCTGTACAGGGATCAGGAGCCAGGTCTGGCACAGCTGTGGGGGTGTGGAATGCGTTGAAGATTAAATGGTGATCTCTTGGCTCTTCTGTCCAATCAGGGACCACACTCACTTAGTGAAGGTTTATTGTGCCCAGGTAAGCTCATTGACTTGCTAGGCAACTGCGCCCAGAGCATCTGAGTTCCTGACAGTACCCTGTCACCCTCCCAAGGGCTCCTCCTAAAGCCTCTTGGACCTGGCTTGCCAGGATATGTTTGGAGAAATTCCTGCATAAGATAGGGAGTCTGAGCATTTTCTTCTGGTTTCCAGGATAACTCCTCTGGCCTGTATCCGTTCCAGTGTATAAGATTTTGGAGCTTCCTCCTGACATGATGGACTTTGTATTCCTCCTGCCTGTGGACAATTAGTGGCAGTGGAGTATGGTCTACCCAATCAGGGAAGGAGGAGTTGACAAAAAGTTTGAGGAGAGAAAGATGAGAGGTGGGGTGAATCTTGAGGGATTCTGGGAGCTGAAGTGTGAAGGCCACTGGGTTTATTTGCTCAATGATCCAACAAGGACCCAGGGTAGGTGGTCAAGTTTGGCCAAAGGATAGTCTGTTTTCAGGTTCCAAGTCAAGAGACAAACCTTATCCCTTTCTGCAAGATAAGGGGCAACTTGTCACTTTTGCTATGTGTAACACTTATAAGTTTCTTTAATGGCAAGTAAGGGCTCTTTGAGTTCCTGGTGTATTTGCTGGAGGTGGACAACTAGGTCCATAACTTCCAGGATGGCAGAGCCTTTGGACAGGTCCGGATGGAATCGGGGTTGAAAAAACAAAATTGTTGAAGAATGGGGTCTGTTGGGTTGAAGCGTGGGTTGAGTTGTTGTATGAGAACTCAGCCAGAGACAGCAATGGGCGCCAATCAGTCTGATGGAAATTCAGGAAACAGTGGGGATATTTCTCCAAGGTCTGATTGACTCTTTCAGTTTGGTGATCAGTCTGAGGATGCTAGATTGTCGAGGTGAGGGCCTTGGTGATGAGAAGGTGAAGAAATTGCTTCTAGAATCAAGAAACAAACTGAGCATTTGATCCAAAATGATGCATGTCTGCATGCTGTGGTACCGAAAGACATGCTGTGGGAAAGCTTGTGTGGTTCCATGAGCAGATGGCACAATGTGGCACGGAATAAAATGGGCCATCTTGGTCAGGACATCCATGGCAGTAAGGATAACTGAGTGTCCTTGGGAGCATGGTAACTCCATTTAAAGTTCCTTGAGAGTGGGGAACAAGGACGCAGAGGTTTGGAGAGGCGCTGAAAGAGGACCAAAGGCCTTTCTCACAGTCTCTTCGGGCAGGCACAGAGGTCGCTTGACCTAACATAGTTTTTAACATTAGTTCATAGGGCCAGCCACCAGAAGTATCTAGAGATCAGGTTCTAGGTTTTAAATTGGCTGAAATGTCCTGCTGTAGGTGAGTCACGGCACAACCTTAGCACCTGAAGCAGGGAGTTGCTCTCAGGATCCATTTTACACCAGCATTATTCCCCAGAGATAATTTAACTTGGGTAGAGAAGCAGAAAAAGACAGATTGCGAAGGAGAGGTGTGCTCAGAGAGTTTAGTTACAGTGTCCTATTCCTCCATAAGAGAAAGGAACCTGCGGACTATCAGTTTGAGTATTGGATTTCTGTGCCAACAGTGGTGACCCTAGACATACACAAACTGAGCAGCTTCCTACATTGCCCACACAGAGAGTGTCAAATCCCCTTCCTTTCCTTGCTTCTGTGCATCTCTCCTTCTGGTAGCAGTGTTGCTGTACTGCTGAGCACAGCAGGACCGCTTGTGGCTAGCCACAGGCAGCAGCTGCTCCCAATCTCCTGCTGGCTGTCAGCTCTTCTTCCTCTTAGCTGCAGCAGTTTGTGAAAGTGCTCATTGCTCCCTGCTGCTGACAGGCCTCACATGCTACAGCAGGAGTATAACAGTAGCAGTTTCCACCCCCAGAACTAACAGCATCTTCTGGTTGGTCCTGACCTGGAACAGAAGGTGGAAGCCTGAGGGAGAGGAGAGAAGCTGGGGAAAGGAATTTGGAAAGAGGAGAAGGAAGGCTTGCCAAGTCTTGTTATTTTATCAATGATTGGTGATTTTCTTAAAGCTGCAGCTCCTGGAGTCATGTGATTACATGAGAATCTCAACTTACCTTAAAATAATAAGTTGGTAGCCCTCATGGTTGCAGAGAATAGATTGAAAATGTAAACCCTTAGAGGCTCAAAACACAGAAGGAAAATAAAATGAATCACCAATTCTAGTATTTTGTAAAATTTCGTGACTTTAAGCCATTTTCATAATTTTTTGGAACATGATTCATTATTTTTGTAGACACAAGCAAGTACAATACAGTACAGCAGAGCAGAGCTGGTCAAATAACACAAAAATGGTGTGGAAATATTTTGTGAATATTTATAAAAGTTGTATGTCAATAAAAGTGATGAGTTTAGTTTTCTGTTATTTATCAGGTAATATTATTAATTGTTTTGGCAATATTCAGAGAGCTGCCAGGTATCGATAATAATGTTGTAAAATCCCCAAGTTTGACTGATTTTCACACAAATAGTATTCTTCCAAAAACTGAACCAGAAGGATGCTTTTTTCTTCAAGTGATGGTTCCCAGTGCATTCCACTGAGGCTTATACATGCACACCATATACATGGAGTCAGGGAGTTTGAAAGTAGTGTCCATTGGTCCGCACATGTGTCCCAACTTCCATCTGAGGCAATAAAAGGTAGGGTAGACCAACTGCATCTCCAGTTCCTTCCCGCAGCCACATGGTCTGGGTCGGAACCTTCAGTGTCCTTGTCTCTGACACAGTTCCAATAAGTATAGTTGTAAATAGTTTTATCAGTTTTATCTCTTTTCACTAGTGTTATTTCTTAATTTTAGTAGTTACTAGTTTTAACATTTAAGTTTTAGAGTAGCCTTTGGGATTTTCCCCATCCCTCCTGTACCGCTGTCAGGTACCGGACTATGCCCAGAACTCTGGGCTTCAAACTCTGTGTCTCTTGCCCACGATCGTTCTCAGTCAGTGGCTACCACCAACACTGCATAGGAGAAGCTCACATCATGACTAAGTGCAGTATTTCCAGTCTTTCTCCAGCCATATCCGAGAAGGCTCAGCACTTCATCTCCAGAGGTATCTCATGGAGATGGGCATGAGACCACATTCGGACATTATTGATGTATTAAAAAGTTTGGTCACCTAAAGACAAACAATATTAATTTTGCTCCCTGTTTAGAAAACAATCACATACCATGAATAACAAATAGTAAATAGTCTAAGTGAACAGTTCACAAATACACCATCAGCCTAAATTTGTTCACATAACTGTTCAGTGAATACTTACAAATACATTGAAATCGAGATCAGACCATGAATTTGCTACCGAGAAAATGGGGTATATTTGTAATTAATATTATTCACAATGAATAAGTCTACTATCAATACATCACAATATAAAGCTAAAGTGAGCAAACAGAATGAAGTCTGGCCTTTTATCTGTGTTAATTCCAGGGCATCTCTCAGCAAGTGATTAACCATAATTGAGAGAAAAAAATATTGCTGACATTTTCCGTTTGATCTTGGGGCTCCAAAATAATTCTTCACTTAGGACACCAGCGCACCTAAAAGCAGCCCTGTGTGCACTTGCCAGCTGCAATTGTTGTGGCATTGATACACGCTGTTTCCAGGAAAGAAAGGAACGGATCAGTCTTGCATTTGCCACGTTTACTGGAGGGCCAAAGAATGGATTGGAATAATGATCTGGAATCATTAATGTTAAACAGACAAGATCAAAACACTACCTCATGAACCATTTTTTTGGTCCTCCCTAAAGTCAGATCCCCGAACTCCTACAAGTTTAGACGGTGGTATGCTTTAGTAAATGTGTGATGATAAAACTGCCAGATTGAAGGTTTCTTAAGTGCTGCTGTCCAAAATCACCAGCCATGCTTGAAACTAGTAATTCTTGACAGACTATACGCTCTCAGTATGTTACTTTTAGCTCCAGGTGGCAGAGCATATGCTTCAGTGCCAAAAGGTTTTTTTGTTTTCGTTTTATTTGAGTGTGTCATAACTTCTCGCATTTTAATTTCCATCTCTTTCCCTACATCCCATCCCTCCTCTTTTTGGTGTTCAGTTCGTGCCAAAGAACTCCAATTCAAATAGTTTCAAAATTATTGTGTAAATATCTAGATTATTTAAGATCACCTGAGTACATAATTGAGGCCCCAAAAATATTCAATATAAAATGATACAATACTCAGTAAACATAGTCACATTTTAATTCACTACTTTTTTTTAAAGGATTAAATAAGAGAGAAGACATTTTGGCCTCAAAGGATTTGTGTCAGATTACCCCGTTAATCCAAAATATATATCCTATTAATCAGCCTTTATGAGTTAATACTCATTCCTGTGAAGTGCCGCATGCCTCCTAGGTGGTGTTTGAGTTTCATTAACTCCAATGGCAGGGGGAGGTGGAGATGCTCAACACTTTCCAGAAGGTGATTGGCACCTTGCAGGATTGGACCACCAAGTCCCTGACCAAGTTGACCAGGACAAGCAGGCGAATGATTGACAGACATATGGGTGAGTTTAAATGTCAGGCCATGTCTAGACTACAGAGTTAAGTTGACTTAAGTTATGTCAATAATCATTAACTGCTGTCAATAAATCACTTCTGCATGTTCACACAATGCTCCTTTTGTCTGTGGAGCGTGTCCACAGTTGATGCTCTATCACGGACAGAGAGAGCAGTGCACTGTGGATAGCTATCCCACTGTGCAAATCACCACCTTCTCCCACTAGGAGTTCTGGGAATGGATCGCAGAGCATCATGGGTGCAGGATCACCACCCAATGATGCAGTTTTCTCATCCCATAATTCCAAGGGTTTCTGACTACATTTTGTGCCATTTTTCAACTGCCCCTTTAAGCTTTGCACCTGCCATCTCTGCCTGAAAGCATGGATCTTGCATTGCTCTTCAGTATTGTGATAGGTGTTATGAACACAACCTGGCTGATCCTGCAATATTTCATGAGCTGAAAATTTTAATAGGATTCTTTGGTGCCTGCCCTGCTGTGTGCCATGGGAAGAAACAGTTAAAGATTGATGTTGGCATTTACTGTGCAGCTGCACATAGTCGTCCCCATTTTGGTGGGGGTCAGGAAACAAGAATTGAGTGATGGGATTGAATTGTGATGCAGGTATGGGATGACAAGCAGTGGCTGCAGAACTTTTGTATGTGCAAAGCCACCTTCCTTGAACTGTGTGTGGAGATCACCCTCACCCTGCAGTGTAAGGACACCAAAATGAGACTGGCCCTATTGGTGGAAAACCGTGCGATGATGGTTCTGTGGATGCTGGCAACTCCAGACTGCTATGGTCAGTCGCGAATCTGTTTGGAGTTGGGAAAGTCCCCTGGGGGGGGCGGTTGCAATGATGCGAGTGTGTAGGGCCATTAATTGCCTCCTGCTACAAAGGACTGTGACTCTAGGCAACGTGCGGGAAATAGTGGATGGCTTTGTGGCAGTGGGATTCCCTACCTGCGGCTGGGCAATAGATGACATGCATATGCCATTTTTGCCCCAAACCATTTTGCAATGGAGTATATCAACAGAAATGGCTACTTCTCTGTGGTATTTCAGATGCTGGTGGATCAATGGGGTCATTTCACTGACATTAACGTGGGGTGGTCAGGGAAGGTGCATGATGCACACAGCTTCAGGAATACTGGCCTGTATAGAAAATTGCATGCAGGGACTTTCTTCCCAGACCAGAAGATTCCAATAGAGGATGTGGAAATGCCCACAGTGATCCTGGGAGACCTAGCCTGCCCCTTGTTCCCATGGCACATGAAGCCTTACATCAGAAACCTTAACAGTAGCAAGGAGCACTTCAACAACAGACTCAGCAGGTGCAGAGTGACTGTAGAATGTTCATTTGGCAGATTAAAAGGTTGCTGGTGCTGCCTTTTTGGCATGTTAGGACATCAATAAGGAAAATACTTCCATGGTCGTAACAGCCTGCTGTGCTCTGCATAAGATTTGTGAAGCCAAGAGGGAAAAGCTTCCCCAAGGGTGGACCATTGAGGTGGATCACCTGGTGGTTGATTTTGAGCAGCCAGACACCAGGGCTATTAAAGGGGCCCAACAAGGGTCAATTTAATCAGGAAGGCTTTGAAGCGGCATTTTGACAATGAGCCCCAGTAATGTGTCTTTCTGTAATGCATTCAGCCAGGCATTGTTTATTTGCCACCTTGAACGACCCCTGTAATAATTCCTTCCTGAGCGTTAATTGTAGTCTGCAAATGTGCCGATTCCCACTGTGTATGAATTTCTGCTGCAACCACCTTGTAAATAAAGAATCACTGTCTTTGTAAGACTGCTCAGGGCAGCGGGGTAGAAACTGCTTACCAGAGCTGCCATGATAGGCATTGTGGGACACCTCCTGGAGGCCACTTAGGGCAACATAAGCAAATGCAGTGTTTACACTGACATTGTGTCACTCTAACTTTGTTGCAAAAAGCTCTATGCTGCTCATTGGGGTGGTTTTAGTATGTAAGTGTAACAAGAGAGTTAAATTGGCAGGAGAAGCATTGTTGTATGTACACCTCCACTGTTTTGTCTATGAAACCTGACTGTGTAATATAGACAAGGCCTCAGGTTGCAATTTTATTAATTATACCTCAGCGTGGGGCATTACATTGCCCCCACTCCAGGTTTTGTGAACCAGACGAATTGGTTCCAGGGCTTTTATCATGAACCACACAATAACTTGGGGTAGATTCTCCCTGATTCACCCCATGGACTCAAGTTAGTAGTGAAACTTCCTGTCCCAACACAGGCTCCATGTGGGCACCTACGACTCCCTGTACAGGTCTCGTTGCCTGGTCAGGGCCTAATACAAGTATTGGCGGAAGCAGCACAATAGCAGAGTACATGTTTTGCATGTATGAGTCCTTGGTTTTGATCCCTAGCATCTCCAAGAGAGGAAAGATGGTCTAGTGGTTAGAGTGGAAGCCTGAGCTGTGTGAGACCTTGGTTCCATTTCTGCTCTGCTACTGATGTCCTATGTAACCTTGACCAAGTCCCTTAGTCTCTGTGCCTCAATTCTTCATCTGTAAAATGGGGATAAGAGAGAAACCTCTACCTCTCAGGGTGTTTTGCAACTAGGTACATTAAAGATTGTGAGACACTCAGATACTGTGGTGATGGGTGCCATATAAATACCATAGCTAGAAACTATAGTATCTATGTTGATATTTCTTTTCCTTTTTTGTGTGCATCAGGAAGCAAATATATTAAACTATTTCCTTGACTACAAAGGAGGAAATTTGCTGTTTCTGTGAGAGTGCCCACAAATTGCATACTTAAAGACTAACATGGAGTGTAAAGCCACATTCTTAGCTCTGTAGGCTTTTTTCCCCCTCTTCAAATTAGCAATGCTTGACAGACCAAACATTACAGCTATCGAGACAAAAATGTATTCCTGCAGTTGAACATGAAATGGTTATATGCATATTTTGATTCATTTTTACTCTTTGAAAATTCCGCAGTCTTTTTCATTTTCACCAACATAAATTTTGCTTCATTTCTTTTATAAAGTATTGATTTTTTTTTTAGCTTCTTTCAGTTCTGCAGTTGTAGTTCCACTGAAGAAGACTAAAGACTAAAGGTCCCTTGATTTGATGTAGGGTTCAGTGGTGCTGGAACTAGAGGTGCTGGGGGAGCTGCTCCATCCTCTTGGCTTGACACACACCAAATACATAGTTTCCGTGGATTCTATCACTAGCACCCCCACTATAAAAATTGTTCCAGCACCCTGGTAGGGTTATAATTATAGTAGAATGTAAAGATCATGTCAGACAGTTAAGACACCATGTTTGATTGACATACCTTGAAATTGTAATAGTCTGGTGGGGCACATTGTCTGGATTCTAGTAACTAATTTTTTAATCACCAATTTGTCATTGAAAAATTAGAAAAATAAAAAACCATCAACCTCTGTTTATGGAAGCTAATAAAAAAACAATGTTTTGTGTTCTCATGAACATGTACAGTACTTCTGCTGGATCTGTATTAGCTTTTCACTATGCAACCCTTCACAAATATAGCCATTTCTCTAAACATCAGTGTTGCCACTAAACAAACAGAAAAATAAGGGAGGAGGACATGACCATGCACTTTTAAATTTAGGTTAATATGAAGAGTGCAGGCTCAGTATCTTAAATTTGAATGTTGACCCTCTTTTTGTTTGTTTGTTTGTATGTTTGCATTGCGTATACCGATCTATTTTTCCTGCAGATTTTTAAACTGCATGGTATTAATTTTTTTAAAATGTCCACATGCAAACTGCCAAGAACTGGCATCTGGAAGACTTTTTCCTGACTGTGTATGGGCAGATTAAAACAGGATCCATGGATAGACACCCATAAGTTAGTGGGGGCCTGGACAGATCAGTGCATCAGGGCACAACAGAGCAGCATCGCCACACGTTGCTTGTTTTGGTTGGCAATTTGCCAACTGGGCTGCTTCAGTTAGAGGAATATCAAGGACTAAAGAGTGGGAAGAAGACCAGAATCTCATTCGGTGAGGCCAAATGGAAGTATCTGTACTAAGAGACCTGGATGAAAGAAAGAGTTGGTCATCCAAAGGTCACACTACTTTGCTGGAGGAAAAGGTGGGCATGATTTGTCTAGATCCATTCTTCTGACTCTGTGCTTAAGTGCAGATTCCAAATGTGGTTGGAAAATTATTGTTTTTATTATATTCTATCATTTACTATCTCTTAACACAATGAACATGAGGATAGTATTTGGTATTGATAATAGTGCTGGTGGTTTCCATGGTCAGAAAATGGTAATCTAGGCTCAGGACATTAGCTAATTGTTACAGGAGTTATGAAGGATTTTTTCCCATCATATACAGCATGTAGCACAGTTTGGGAGAGGAACATTTTGGAGATTTTTCACCTGCTTCTGAAAAATCAGATATTAGCAGCGTTACCAACTCCCATGATTTTATTGTGAGTCTTGTGACATTTGGTATTTTACCTAAAGCCCTAGCTCCTGGAGTTAAGTGATTATGTGAGAGACTTATCTTTCTTTTTAAAAAAAATCTAAGTTTTTAGCCCTCATGTTTGTGCAGAAAAGATTGAAAATATGCCTTGTGTATCCTAAGCAGTCAGAAACCAGAAGACAAATAATATCTCCCCCAACCAAATTCATTCTTTTTTAAAAATCTTGTGATTTTTAATCCAATTAATGGTTACTTGGACATTTTAGGTCGGCCATACTGTGTTAGTCAATTCTGGAGACAGAATACTGGCTTTAGAGTGATCAAAGTCTGGTCTACTGTGACAAATACTTTTGTTTCTGACAAATGTAGCCATTATCAGTGCACACTGCACAGGAACTTGCTGGCTTTATATATAGGTTGTTCTTTATAAAGCCACTTGTCTCCAACAAGTCTCTACCTTAAACTTCTCTGAACTCAGATGAGCATACTGGAAATGTTCACATTCTAAAATGACAACATATTTGAGTAACTGAAAAATAGAATGATTGATGCAAATAGTCAATAAGGCCCAGATTTTTATAGGTATGTCATAAATATAAAGGGAAGGGTAAACCCCTTTGAAATCCCTCCTGGCCAGGGGAAAGCTCCTCTCACCTGTAAAGGGTTAAGAAGCTAAAGGTAACCTCGCTGGCACCTGACCAAAATGACCAATGAGGAGACAAGATACTTTCAAAAGCTGGGAGGAGGGAGAGAAACAAAGGGTTGGTGTGTCTGTCTGTAGTCGTCTTGGCCGGGGACAGAACAGGAATGGAGTCTTAGAACTTTTAGTAAGTAATCTAGCTAGGTATGTGTTAGATTATGATTTCTTTAAATGGCTGAGAAAAGAATTGTGCTGAATAGAATAACTATTTCTGTCTGTGTATCTTTTTTGTAACTTAAGGTTTTGCCTAGAGGGGTTCTCTATGTTTTTGAATCTAATTACCCTGTAAGATATATACCATCCTGATTTTACAGGGGGGATTTCTTTATTTCTATTTACTTCTATTTTTTATTAAAAGTCTTCTTGTAAAACACTGAATGCTTTTTCATTGTTCTCAGATCCAAGGGTTTGGGTTTGTGGTCACCTATGCAAATTGGTGAGGCTTTTTATCCAACATTTCCCAGGAAAGGGGGGGTGCAAGTGTTGGGAGGATTGTTCATTGTTCTTAAGATCCAAGGGTCTGGGTCTGTAGTCACCTAGGCAAATTGGTGAGGCTTTTTACCAAACCTTGTCCAGGAAGTGGGGTGCAAGGTTTTGGGAAGTATTTTGGGGGGAAGGACGCGTCCAAACAGCTCTTCCCCAGTAACCAGTATTAGTTTGGTGGTGGTAGCGGCCTGTCCAAGGGGTAATATTTTGTACCTTGGGGAAGTTTTGACCTAAGCTGGTAAAGATAAGCTTAGGAGGTTTTTCATGCAGGTCCCCACATCTGTACCCTAGAGTTCAGAGTGGGGGAGGAACCTTGACATGGTGGCACAGTGGTGGGATTAACCTGAAATCATTTTGAGATCCAGTTGAGATTTTTTGAACTAGAAATACAGATTTTAAAAAGGAATTTTTAGGAAGTCCAGAAGGCAGCTTTGAAACTGAAAGCAGCTTGGTTTCTCTCTGCTTTGTGGCCAAGCAGAGACAAAAGGGGATTATCTGTGAATTGCAGGTTTTCTTGCCTGGAGGCAGGGTACTTAACTCCTGCAGGGAAATTCACAGTCTTCCAACCCAGAGGTTTTTTTTTTTTTCTTTTCTTCCTAAAAGTAAATAGGGGGTGTGTGCTCTACCCATTTGCCTGGAGACAAAAGTGGCAGGGTTTTTTTTTAGGATTTTGATTTTTTTTTTGTTTTACAAGGAGCACAGGTTTGAAAAGAAATTTTTTTTCTTCTTTGGGCTGGGTAAGCAGGTTTCCAAGTAGTTGGAGGTTTTTTGCTTTAATTTGGGCCCAGAGCAGAGACAAGGGAATTGTCTTTTTCTGTAGGCTGACAATCACTATCAGAGAATAGGTATTCTATTCCAGCACAGCAAAATTTTACAGCCAAGTTTTGTTTGTTTATTTCTAAACCTCGGGTGTAAAGTTAGTTAAAAACAGAGAGGTTAGAATGGCCAAATCCTCAGCTCGACTACAGCTGGAATTAGCCAAATTTCAGGCTGAGGAAAAACAAAGGGAACATGAAAGACAGATAGAACTCATGCAGCTGAAGAAGGAACAAGAAAGGGAGGCAGAACAACACCAAGAGGCTGCCCACAAGAGGGAAATGGAGGCAAGGAAGCATGTGGAGGAGGAGAGGGAAAAAGAGAGGAAGCATGTGGAGGAGGAGAAGGAAAAAGAGAGGAAGCATGTGGAGGAGATGGAGAGGATAAAGGCCCAGCAGAATATACCAACAAACCCTAGCAATCCTTCTCCAGGTACCACTTCCCATCCCAGAAAGTTCCCCACCTACAAGGCAGGTGATGATACTGAGGCCTTCTTAGAAAACTTCGAAAGGGCCTGCCTTGGGTACAACATCTCTACTGACCAATACATGGTAGAGCTGAGGCCGCAGCTCAGTGGACCCTTAGCTGAGGTGGCAGCTGAAATGCCTAAAGAACACATGAACAAGTATGAACTGTTTAAATCCAAGGCGAGAGTCAGAATGGGGATAACACCCGAGCAGTCTCGTCGGAGGTTCAGAGCCCTAAGGTGGAAACCAGACATGTCATTTACCCGACATGCCTACCACATTGTAAAACATTGGGATGCCTGGATATCAGGAGCAAGTGTTGAATCTCCAGTAAATTTGCCCTTCCTAATGCAAATGGAACAATTCTTAGAGGGTGTTCCTGAGGAAATAGAAAGATACATCCTAGATGGGAAACCCAAAACTGTAATTGAGGCAGGAGAGATTGGAGCCAGATGGGTGGAGGTGGCAGAGAAGAAGAAAACTGGTCGCAGTTGGAGCGGAGACCAGAAGGGACCACCCCAGACCACACCCTATTACCGGGGGCCGCCCAAAGCCCCACCTACCTCCCAAAGAACCCTCCAGACCCCTTATCGTCCCACCACCCCGTTCTCCAGCAACCCTCCTCGCCCCAGTGACCCGTCAGCTGGACGATGTTTTAAGTGTAACGAGCTGGGGCATGTAAAGGCCAACTGCCCCAAGAACCCCAACAGATTACAGTTCATTGCACCGGAATCACACCAGAGGTCCACAGGCCCCGATACCTCCCAGATACCCTTGGAGCGGAGGGAAACTGTGAGTGTGGGCGGGAAGAAGGTCACCGCGTGGAGGGACACCGGAGCACAAGTGTCAGCTATCCATGCTTCCTTAGTGGACCCCAATTTAATCAACCCAGAGATCCAAGTGACGATTCAACCCTTCAAGTCCAACTCTTTCAATTTGCCTACAGCCAAGTTGCCTGTCCAGTACAAGGGCTGGTCAGGAATGTGGACTTTTGCAGTCTATGATGATTATCCCATCCCCATGCTGTTGGGGGAAGACTTGGCCAATCATGTGAAGCAGGCCAAGAGGGTGGGAATGGTCACCCGCAACCAGGCTAAACAAGCCGTGAGGCCTAGCTCTGTTCCGGAAACTTCTATCAGGACCCAGTCAGAGGTGATGGACCTGGACCCCAGGCCAATGTCTGCAACAGCAGTAGTGGATCCAGTCCCAGAGACCCAGACGGAACCAGTCCCAGAACCGGAACCAGCCGAACAACCAACACCAGACCCCGTGTCAGCACTGAATCCAGTACTTGCAACCTCAACACCAGAGGGCCCCACCGAACCTGAACTGGCAGCAGCCGATAACCCTACACAAGAGGCTCAGCCGGAGCCTGAATCCCAACATAGTACACCAGCGGAGAGCGGTTCACAGTCAACAGAAACAGCTCCATCCCCTATATCGCTTCCAGAGGGACCAAGCCTAGGTCCACAATCCCATGAGGAACTGATGTCTCCAGCATCAAGGGAACAGTTCCAGACCGAACAGGAAGCAGATGAAAGCCTCCAGAGAGCTTGGACGGCGGCACGGAGCAACCCACCGCCTCTCAGCTCTTCTAATCGATCCAGGTTTGTTGTAGAAAGAGGACTTTTATACAAGGAAACTCTTTCTGGGGGACACCAGGAAGACTGGCATCCTCAGAGACAGTTGGTAGTTCCAACTAAATACCGGGCCAAGCTCTTGAGCTTAGCCCATGATCACCCTAGTGGCCATGCTGGGGTGAACAGGACCAAAGACCGTTTGGGGGGGTCATTCCACTGGGAGGGAATGGGCAAGGATGTTTCTACCTATGTCCAGTCTTGTGAGGTGTGCCAAAGAGTGGGAAAACCCCAAGACCAGGTCAAAGCTCCTCTCCAGCCACTCCCCATCATTAAAGTTCCATTTCAGCGAGTAGCTGTGGATATTCTGGGTCCTTTTCCGAAAAAGACACCCAGAGGAAAGCAGTACATACTGACTTTCATGGATTTTGCCACCCGATGGCCGGAAGCAGTAGCTCTAAGCAACACCAGGGCTAAAAGTGTGTGCCAGGCACTAGCAGACATTTTTGCCAGGGTAGGTTGGCCCTCCGACATCCTCACAGATGCAGGGACTAGTTTCCTGGCAGGAACTATGAAAAACCTTTGGGAAAATCATGGGGTAAATCACTTGGTTGCCACTCCTTACCATCATCAAACAAATGGCATGGTGGAGAAGTTTAATGGAACTTTGGGGGCCATGATACGTAAATTCGTAAATGAGCACTCCAATGATTGGGACCTAGTATTGCAGCAGTTGCTCTTTGCCTACAGAGCTGTACCACATCCCAGTTTAGGGTTTTCCCCATTTGAACTTGTATATGGCCGTGAGGTTAAGGGGCCATTGCAGTTGGTGAAGCAGCAATGGGAGGGATTTACACCTTCTCCAGGAACTAACATTCTGGACTTTGTAACCAACCTACAAAACACCCTCCGAACCTCTTTAGCCCTTGCTAGAGAAAACTTACAGGATGCTCAAAAAGAGCAAAAAGCCTGGTATGATAAACATGCCAGAGAGCGTTCCTTCAAAGTAGGAGACCAGGTCATGGTCTTAAAGGCACTCCAGGCCCATAAAATGGAAGCATCATGGGAAGGGCCATTCACGGTCCAGGAGCGCCTGGGAGCTGTTAATTATCTCATAGCATTCCCCACCTCCAACCGAAAGCCTAAGGTGTACCATATTAATTCTCTAAAGCCCTTTTATTCCAGAGAATTAAAGGTTTGTCAGTTTACAGCCCAGGGAGGAGACGACGCTGAGTGGCCTGAAGGTGTTTACTACGAAGGGAAATGTGCTGGTGGTGTGGAAGAGGTGAACCTCTCCATGACCCTTGGGCGTATGCAGCGACAGCAGATCCAGGAGCTGTGCACTAGCTACGCGCCAACGTTCTCAGCCACCCCAGGACTGACTGAACGGGCATACCACTCCATTGACACAGGTAATGCTCACCCAATTAGGGTCCACCCTTACCAGGTGTCTCCTCAAGCTAAAACTGCTATAGAACGGGAGATCCAGGATATGTTACAGATGGGTGTAATCCGCCCCTCTGAAAGTGCATGGGCATCTCCAGTGGTTCTAGTTCCCAAACCAGATGGGGAAATACGTTTTTGCGTGGACTACCGTAAGCTAAATGCTGTAACTCGCCCAGACAACTATCCCATGCAACGCACAGATGAACTATTAGAGAAACTGGGAAGGGCCCAGTTCATCTCTACCTTGGACTTAACCAAGGGGTACTGGCAGGTACCGCTAGATGAATCTGCCAAGGAAAGGTCAGCCTTCATCACACATCTCGGGCTGTATGAATTTAATGTACTCCCTTTCGGGCTGCGAAATGCACCCGCCACTTTCCAAAGACTTGTAGATGGTCTCCTAGCGGGATTAGGAGAATATGCAGTTGCCTACCTTGACGATGTGGCCATATTTTCGGATTCCTGGGCAGACCACCTGGAACATCTACAAAAAGTCCTTGAGCGCATAAGGGAGGCAGGACTAACTGTTAAGGCTAAGAAGTGTCAAATAGGCCTAAACAGAGTGACTTACCTTGGACACCAGGTGGGTCAAGGAACTATCAGCCCCTACAGGCCAAAGTGGATGCTATCCAAAAGTGGCCTGTCCCAAGGTCAAAGAAACAGGTTCAATCCTTCTTAGGCTTGGCCGGTTATTACAGACGATTTGTACCGCACTACAGCCAAATCGCTGCCCCACTGACAGACCTAACCAAAAAGAAACAGCCAAATGCTGTTCAGTGGACCGGAAAGTGTCAGAAGGCCTTTAACAAGCTTAAAGCGACACTCATGTCTGACCCTGTACTAAGGGCCCCAGACTTTGACAAACCGTTCCTAGTAACCACAGATGCATCCGAGCGTGGTGTGGGAGCAGTTTTAATGCAGAAAGGACCTGATCAAGAATTCCACCCTGTAGTGTTTCTCAGCAAAAAACTGTCTGAGAGGGAAAGCAACTGGTCAGTCACTGAAAAAGAATGTTATGCCATTGTCTACGCTCTGGAAAAGCTACGCCCATATGTTTGGGGACGGCGTTTCCACCTGCAAACCGACCATGCTGCACTAAAGTGGCTTCACACCGTCAAAGAAACTAACAAAAAACTTCTTCGGTGGAGTTTAGCTCTCCAAGATTTTGATTTCGACATCCAACACATCTCAGGAGCTTCTAACAAAGTGGCTGATGCACTCTCCCGTGAAAGTTTCCCAGAATCAACTGGTTAAAATCGTCCTTGAGATGTGGAAAATATTGTTAGTCTTTATGTACTTGGTAGTATATTTAGAGATGCATGTGTCTTATTAACTCTGTTTTCCTAGAGCTCCAGGAAGAAATCCCAGCCAGTGTTTCACCCTAGCTGAGATTTGGGGGGCGTGTCATAAATATAAAGGGAAGGGTAAACCCCTTTGAAATCCCTCCTGGCCAGGGGAAAGCTCCTCTCACCTGTAAAGGGTTAAGAAGCTAAAGGTAACCTCGCTGGCACCTGACCAAAATGACCAATGAGGAGACAAGATACTTTCAAAAGCTGGGAGGAGGGAGAGAAACAAAGGGTTGGTGTGTCTGTCTGTAGTCGTCTTGGCCGGGGACAGAACAGGAATGGAGTCTTAGAACTTTTAGTAAGTAATCTAGCTAGGTATGTGTTAGATTATGATTTCTTTAAATGGCTGAGAAAAGAATTGTGCTGAATAGAATAACTATTTCTGTCTGTGTATCTTTTTTGTAACTTAAGGTTTTGCCTAGAGGGGTTCTCTATGTTTTTGAATCTAATTACCCTGTAAGATATATACCATCCTGATTTTACAGGGGGGATTTCTTTATTTCTATTTACTTCTATTTTTTATTAAAAGTCTTCTTGTAAAACACTGAATGCTTTTTCATTGTTCTCAGATCCAAGGGTTTGGGTTTGTGGTCACCTATGCAAATTGGTGAGGCTTTTTATCCAACATTTCCCAGGAAAGGGGGGGTGCAAGTGTTGGGAGGATTGTTCATTGTTCTTAAGATCCAAGGGTCTGGGTCTGTAGTCACCTAGGCAAATTGGTGAGGCTTTTTACCAAACCTTGTCCAGGAAGTGGGGTGCAAGGTTTTGGGAAGTATTTTGGGGGGAAGGACGCGTCCAAACAGCTCTTCCCCAGTAACCAGTATTAGTTTGGTGGTGGTAGCGGCCTGTCCAAGGGGTAATATTTTGTACCTTGGGGAAGTTTTGACCTAAGCTGGTAAAGATAAGCTTAGGAGGTTTTTCATGCAGGTCCCCACATCTGTACCCTAGAGTTCAGAGTGGGGGAGGAACCTTGACAAGGTATTTAGGCATTGTGGTGCTCAGCATTGCAACACCTGATTTAGGCCTGGTTACACCCAAAAATTAGATCAATTTAGCTACATCATTCGGGGCTGCGAAAAATGTTGCACCTGTGCAACGTACTAGGTCAACCTAACCCACACGGTAGACACAGCTAGGTTGATGGAAGAACTCTTCTGTCAACCTAGCTATCGCTTGTTGGAGACGTGCGTAAACTGCATTGACGGAAGCAAACTACATTATGGCATTACAGCAACGTAGCTGTGCTATCGTAGCCACTGACGTGTAGACATAACCTTAGGTGCCCAAATCAGTCACGTATTGCAACTATGTGCACCACAGAGCCAAAAGATCTTTAAAAATCTGGGCCTAATTCACTAGCAATTTCTTCACACACTTAGATCTTGAAGAGAAGTCATGCAAAACATAGCTATTCGAAATGTCTCCTTGCAGTGAAGATGAATATGCAGAGATATGAAGACAATGAATATTTTGTGCTATGTCCCAGGCAACAACTGAAGCAAATATTATTCATTTTCAAAATGTGTCAGGGACTAGATGGCTCAGAAAACTGATATTAGGGTATGGTGCCTTTCCCTTCTATGAGAGATGATCAGTTAAAAGCCAGCCCAAAGTTATTTCCATCGGTTAATTGTTTAGTGGCCTATGTGAAATGAATTGATCTCATGGAGCAAGTGTTTGACATCACAGTTCACGGCCTCTTGCAAAGGTTGAATGGACATGGAGAATGAAATACACCCTCCAGCTTAGAGGTGTTTTTTAAGGCTTGTTGAACACATTGGCAGTGTAGTGTAAGAAGCTTGCACTACTGCTGCCTGTACTGTAACTATTTTGTGGATAAGTAACTGCAGGCTCTAGGACTATCAATCCAGTATTTTTTAAGCATTTATTCCAAGGGGAACAGGAACATAATTTATATTGTATTGTAATTATTTTTATATCTCACTGAAGGTTCAATATTTGTACTTATCATTTTATAACTTGAATTCACCACTTAGTCCCTTCCTTAACTTGTCCTTTTTAGCATTTTTTTTTCTTGTAAAGGTAGTTGGATGCTTAAAGTGTAGTTTGCATGGTTACCAGTGACTGCGTCTTCAGTGCAGCAGCACCTCTCTACCTTCCAGCTGTTTAGCCAGTTTCTGGAAGTGGTCTTCGGTTCCATTAGGAGATTTTGCCTGCCCTTTGTCCAAGAAGTTCATAATGTAGGGGTACTTTTGGCTCCTCACTACTGAAGTCACAGGATGCATCAGTGGCCAAAAGCACCGTCTTCTATCTGTATTTGGCAAGCAATTTCAACCATTTCTCCTAGATGTGGTCCTCACCTCAATAGTCCTCTTTGTCACTTCTAGATTGAATTATTGCAAAGCGCTGTGTGTGACAAGGGAATATTTTGAACTCCATTTTGTTTTGTGTCTTTCATTTTTGTGCCCTGTCTTCCATTTGGTGTATGATAACTGCCATTTTGTGTTCTGTGTTGAAGAACCAGCCTGAGCTTGACGTGGTCAGTATATTCCAGAAACTTCCCTGTTTGAGAGGGGTATGGGACACCTCAGAGAGGACTGTCATTGAAAGAGCCATCAAGGGCCATCTACTTTGAATGACTATCAACAGCTGGCCCACCTCAGAGAACAATGGTTGTTTTCACATGGGATTTGCATGCGGAGGTCTGGAGGAGTATGTATAAGCCACTGAGATCAAGGTTTCTAGGTACTGTTTTTTGGGGTCTAAGACATGTCGGCAGCAGTGGCCCGGGTCCCTAGGAAGGGTGGCAAACACGAAGTCTGCAGCTGAGAATGTACCTTAGAGATCCAGAGCTAGGAACAGAGATCCGGTTCTGCCCAGACACAATGGGATCCAATGGTTGGTCCACTTACAACAGACTGATTTCCTTCCAGGGTGGGAATGGGCCAGGTTGTGACACTACTCTTAAAGAGCACAGGAAAGCTTCAGTTAGTCCAGTGTGACCACATAAATGGCAGTGTGTGTTATACCAGTGCTTTCACAACTGCACTAGTCTCCTGTTTACTTTTGGATGAAGTTCCAAATACTGACTTTTATCAGTAAACCTCCATGAGGCTTTGATCCTGACTATATAAGAACCAATCTTTCCATTGCACTGCTAGAGAGATAGCTAACAGTACAGTACCTAGTGCTGGATCTTTTGGGGGGCATTTTAGCACTACCATAATGCAACAAATAATTGAAATGTTTGTGATTTGATTCTTGAAATACTCTGTGCCCATTGGTGTAGTGGAGTCAGCTTTGTTGACCTTTAGGGCATGGTGCAATGCCCTTACCTTTCCAGTTTTTGTTGGGTGAGGGTTTGGTTCATTTTGTATGAGGTATTTGGAGCTAGAATGGTGGCATTAGAATTTTGCTTTTTTTTTTTTTAACTTGGCTTTTAATGGCATTTGCTGTGTTAAAAGTTTGTACATGAACCCTGATACTCTGTAATTCAGTGCCTTTTCTAAATAATAAACTTGAATAAAGGTTTTCCGATATTCATCCCTGATGCTCCCATGTGTCAGCATTCTCCAAGCCTAAACCATTCCTAGAAGTTGACTGAACACCTTAGCATCCATACCCTTACCATCTATTGACACTCTGGGCACATCAGCTGTCGGGGCTGTGGACCTGGTGGGATGGATTTCAGCAGGAAGGTGGTTATGATTAAAAACTCCTGGTGTATTGGTATTCCAATTGGAATACTCTAAATTGTGTGCCCCCTTTTGCTGTTTCTAAGGGATCTGGCTGTAATTTAAGCAGCACAAACAAGACAGACCTGCTTGTACTGAGGAAGTGGAGGAGAAAAAAAAAGCTTGACCAAATATGGACATAGTTTAAACAAGTTTATAAATATATATAAATAAAAAACATTGAAGCTTCACAGAATGTAGAAGTTCAGTTAAGAAAGTAACTACACTTTAAATGCCTCTGAAAAACCCAGGTCCAAACCCAAATGTCAGAAAGAAAGGAAGGATGGTCAGTAGTTAACCTGGGACTCAAAAAACCTTAGTTCATTTCTATGCTCTGCCACAGATTTCCTGTGTGACCTTAGGCAAGTCCCTTAGTCTCACTGTGCATCAGTTCCCCATCTGTAAAATGGAAATAATAGTACATCCTTTCCCCACAGGGTTGTTGTAAGGATAAATGTGTTAAACACTGTGAGGCGCTTAGACATTATAATAATGGTGCCCTTACAAGTACCTAAGATAGTTAGAGCTAGACTGGGCATGTCTTTAGTGGGCTTGTCCTGACATTTTCTTCTCCTAGATAGCTTGCATGGGAAGGAAGAACCAAAGTGGAAAGATTTAGCAAAAACATGTACAACTGCTATGGAAACATCAATTAATATTTCTCAGGCACTTTTCTGTAAATATTAGACACAGCTGGTAATTGGAGAATCTACGGGAGCAGAAGAAGCAAGAAAAAAAGAAGTGGGGCAAAAATAAGTCCAGTCAAACACATATTGGCTTTAGATATCATGTGATGTGGGACTGAAGTGTCAGAAATGGTTCAAAATACATTTTAGAATGTGTAAGTTATGGCTGACTGAAAATATTTACAAATAAGGGATTGAATAAGTGTTTACTACTGTGCTCATTTTTATGGCAGACAAGTAAACGATGTGATATCCTTTAAAACAGTAAAATGGCAAAAAAAATTTAAAAATCTATAATTTTAATCAAAAGTTTGTTTCAGTCATTGAAATTCTGTTATTGCTGCTTACAAACATTAAAGTCAATCTAAACATCAGTAGCTTGCAAGATCAATATTTTTAATATGTTTGCATTGCAGTGCTGCAGATTTTTGGCTAATGGATCGCACCCATATTGATTTCCATGGGAAACGTTAGTCTGATACTGAAATAATTAAAAAAAAGCCAGGGATTATTGGTTTGGAATTTTGAAGGAGATAGAAGTATAAAAATTGGTTATTGACCAAATTGCTTGGGGTGAATGAACCTTGGGCACTTGCAATAAACTTGTAGCTCAGAGTCATTACTGAATACTACCTTAGTCCCTTAAACCTAAAATCAATCAATAACCTATTATAACAATGCAAATTGTGGTGAAATAACATACTTGGCATGTTAGAATAACATTATCTCAAGGCAGCAGGATATTCATAAGCATCTACATACATGTATTGCTAATAAATATCTACTGAAATGTACATAGCAATAGTTAATTTTGAGATTAAAATACTGAATTTGTTAATGTAAAAGTAGAATTTTAAAGTAACTGTTTAAAAGAAGATAAATAATAGTAGGGCTATTAAAAAGACTAAAATGATAGCCTAGTACTATAGTGAGAGCATTGCTCTAAACAGACAAGCATTACAATATTACTTTGCATCCTAATATTACAATATTATTTGTTGTGGGACAAATGTCAGACGAAAAACAATAGGATTCATCTATGTGGAAATAAAAATCTCTGGTTGGTTCTCAGGCATATGGAAAGAACATAAGCAAATAGGACATAAGGTCTCAGCAAGATATATACATACTTTGGAACCGACACCAAATTATTTTCCTCTTGTTTGTTTAACCTTTGGTATGGATTCAGGAGTTATATTAATGATCATTTCTTTTTATGTAGAGCCAGGTCATCAGCTAGTATAAAATGATTGGTGACTCCAATACAGCGATACCATTCTACCCCAGATGAGAATCTGTCTGGTAGGGTTTGTCTGCTCAGTGTGGTAATGCACACTGTGGGAATATGATTTCTAAAGTGCACTAATGTGTTGCTCAACAATTGGTCTTTGTAGACTCCGCTAGTGTGCACTAAAGGTTCCCTAGTGTGCTTTATTATAATACTGTTTCATTACATTATGGAACCTGTAGCGCGCACCAGCAGGGTCTACACAGACCAATTAATGCTCAACATGTTAGTGCGCTTTAGAAATCACACACCCAGAGAGAGCACTGCCCTACTGTGAAGACACGCCCTGAATCTCTCCTGGTTGGTCCTTATGTCAGATCCCAAGAAAAGTTTTATATTGGTTTGTAAAAAGGGAGAATAAAATACTAGTATTTGCCAGTTTGTGGATGATGTCCTTATGGAGGAAAAGAATTCAGTTTTAGGATAGTCATTTTTACATGAATAGAAATCAATTCTTGGTCTTTAATAGATTTCATTTTTACAATGTAAAATAAAAAAAGCTATTTTTATACATTTTAAATTGATAATAGAACTTTTAACTACTTAGTACTCATTATGGAGGGCCTGAACCTGTTCCTGTTGAAGTCAGTGGTGGTTATATCATCGTCTTGAGTCAGAAGAGTGGCAGACCCTTGTATAGCATTCTTTATCTTAGGAAATACATAGGCATGTTAGTGACATTTAAAAAAAAAAACAAAAAACTTCTAAGTTGAAAGACGGAGAGTCTACCCAAAACAAGTAAGAACAAGCAAGTAAGAACCAGAACTAGAATTGGAACTTAGGATGTCCTCTCTTCTACCCTGACACTGCTTTCTAGATAGCAAATCTTCCAAACCTCTCTGCTCCTTATTAAGTCCTTCCAAGCCACTCAACCATATCTATCATCCTGACCAAATGGTTTTTCTCACCTGGCCTATTTCATCCATTCTGAGGAGGTACCACAAATGTAGCCAGAAATATTGAAGCTAAAATACTTGTCTAACACAGCACTGTAGCTTCCCCTATCAGTTAGGTTGTGATTCGTTCCACCATAAAAACCCTGTTATTTTGATGTTACACACGTATTATAAGTCATGTCTCATTGTGGTATCGGTGTCATTATGTCAAAATAAAACATTTCCTAAATCCATTTCCCTCATCAGTGAATGAATCAATTTACATGATGTGGCAAATTGCCAGCACTACTATGATGGGTCTCACGCTTTCTCTTCTTGGGGGGGGGGGTTCAGAGCAACGTTTTTTGCCCCTGAACTGGGGTATTAACTGCCCCACTAGTGTCCTAGAAGAGGGGAGTGGAGAGGGAGGGACCCGGGTCCGCCCTCTACTCTGGGTCCCAGCCCAGGGGCCCTAGGGATAGCGGTAAACCACTAGAACTAGCGGTTCCTTCCCCTGGGCTACTTCCCTCTGCTGCCCTCCCTCTGCACAAACCAGGTGTCCCTTTACCTAGGGTCTTGGTCTTCTTAGCCCACTGCAGCAATTCTCCAAACTCTCCTCTCCTTCCCTCCAAACTGCTCTCTGCTCCACCACCAATCCACTCTGCTTCAACTCCTCCTCTTGTCTGATTGAAGCAGGGAGTTTTTTCCACTGAATGCATCCGATGAAGTGAGCTGTAGCTAACGGAAGCTTATGCTCAAATAAATTTGTTCGTCTCTAAGGTGCCACAAGTACTCCTTTTCTTTTTGCGAATACAGACTAACACGGCTGCTACGCTGAAATTTATCATGTGATTGGCTTCGGGTGCTTTAATTAATTTATAGCAAACTTCCCTCTACAGGGAATAAGGCTCCCTTCTAACATTCTCCTGCTGCCCTCTGGCCATGCTGTATCACAATGAGTTACCCAAAGCCCAGGGCAAATCATAGACTAATTGTTAATGCTTACAGAAACATCTCAGTAAAAAGATGCCTTTTGCATCCCATTATAGAAGTGCTCTGTCTCTAATAGATTCCCAGTGGGAGTCAAATCCAAAAACTGCATCCCACCACTGAGAAGCGCTGTTACTTACGCCTTCTGAATTCCACCCTGGGACCAATAGCTGAAATGGGCAAGTTATCCAGTGAAAATTATTTTCATATGAGTTCTATAAATATTTATCAAATTTATATTAAAGCAATTGATAGCTTACTGTTAAAGATATTAATAGTAAGATGGGGCATGGTGTTTAGATTATATGATTCAAATTTCCTAGCTGGCTATTTTCACATTTTCTTTTTTTTAAAACATTTTCTTTTCCATTTTACTTAACAAGGAACATGGCATTTGTCCATCAATGGAAGAGAGGATGGAATACATCACAATCACTGTGCGTAAAACTACAGCGCATGCACAGAACACATTATATACAGAACTTCGCATAAATCTTGTGGAGCATGGCTTCTCAAATTTGCTTCCCAGTTTAGCTAGATATGTCTGATAACAGGCAGATTGCCACATGCTTATAGGATCTCAGAGCATTGAGATCTTTTGGGAATAACTATCAACAAGGTCTTTATTTCCTCAGTATATTAGTCAATGGCACCCCATGGTGTGTGGAGGTCACCTATGTAGTTATTCTTTGCATCAGTTATTTTTGCATAATTTATATCTCCCAAATTTACTCAAGCCATTTATTTAGGATAGAACAACCATTCACTTTCAGTGACAGTTCACACTGGACTGCAATATGAAAATGTAAGTTCCAGTGATTTACAATGCACAAGCAGTCTGCTGAATCTATGTAGAGCCTGTTGACTTCACTTAGGTTCTTTGCAGGCACAACAGTCCCCCGTGCATTTTAAATTGCAGGATTTGGCCTAATTCTGAATTCTGTACAGTTATACTTTTTCTTGACTTGGGAATCTTGCAGAGCAGCCAGTGGGTTGGAGGGAACATTGCTGTTGATGGCCTTGATAGTGCCTATATGGGGTATTTATGTGTCCCTGGCAGAGGCTGATGGGAATTGATATTGGCTAGGGTGCCAGTGAAGGGTTACTTTCCACCTGGGCATGGCGAAGTTGCTGGACCCCCTTAAATGTGTATTCCCAGACTCTAATGTGGAGAGATTTATAGGTGCATGATAGAGAGGGCTAAAAACACGCCTCTGTCCTGTTTCCCACAGTCAAGCTTAACTGAAAGGGTGTTATCAAGTGGGCTACAGAGGGAAGCAGCAGTTTTCATTAGAATCAAGTTTGTTCTGTTCTTAGTTTATTGTATTTTAGTTATCTTCCTTAAATGCTGATAGACCTGGTAACAATTTTTAAATGAAAAGCATTTTAGTAAAAAAAGGAATTTCATCCAAAAAAGTGGATATTTTTGCACACACAAAAAATCATTTTCAAAATAACATTTTACTGAAAAACTCAGTATTTTTTTATTTTCAAGAAATTATTCATTTCAAAATGATGATAAAATGTGAAATCATTTTCTCCACTAGAGATATGGAAAAAATAACACTTTCATTTTTTGAAAGTAACACTTTTTCTCATACCTTTTAACTTTCTCTCTCTCTCGTTCTCTAAATTAGAGCAAGGAACAAAAAATAATACTTTCCTTTTTTTTTCCAGTGAAAAATGAAAAAGTAGAGAAAATGGGCTTTTCCCCCTCATTTTCTTTTACTTGTAACTTTTAAAACTTTTGTCTAATTGAAAAAGGAGAAAGAAAATAAAAAGTGAGACCAGGTTGTTTCCCCCTACTTTGTCTCAAATTTTTAATTTTCCTCACCATTTTTTTAATAAAAAAGGAGACTTTTTTAAAATTAAGAAATAACAGGATTTGAATAAAATAGGATTTGAATTAAAAAAACCCCAAATTTTAACATTTTGTAAATATATATATATATATTTAATTTACACACAAAAAAGAAAAGAGCAGTTCTGACCAGTCTTGGGACTTATATACTATAATGCAACTTACTTTACATACATTTTTTACACATTATCATAAAATGGGACAATCAAACTAAAGAGAAAAGGAAGATTTGTGGAGAGATTTTAAAAGAAGTGACTGCTGCAAAGAATGGAAAGGATTCTTGATAGTCACAAATCCTCATAACAAATTAAATTAAAGGAAAGGAAGAGAAGAAGAGGTTATGGCTGAAGTAAAACAGTTAGTAAGTAGGACTAACATATTGAAAGAGCTGGTATTGCAAGTCCATGGACAAGACTGGTAACCAGAGGTAAGATTACATGCTGTGCCTTTTAGGCTTGGTCCACATGGGGCCATTTCCCAGCATAGCTATGTTGTTATAGAAATAGCGTTCCAGAATAAAAGTGATCGTATTCTGGAATAATTACTCTGCTTTCAAAGTAAAGTAACTATTCTAGAACACAATCAGTTTCATTCTGGAATAATGTCCACATGGAGGAGTTATACCAGGATAGTAAAACAATACTGAAATAACAATAGCAGAATAGTTATCCCACTATAGCTATTCTGGGAAATTTTATCCGTGAATACAAGGCGTTAGAGACTCAGCACAGAACATGCAACCCAGGATGGGGGGCTAAGACTTTGGATCTTCTGATTCGAGACTGTTTCTGAGGCCAGAGTGGCCCTTGATGTAATTTAGACAGCTCTCAAACCTAAATTATAGCAGCCTTCTTGACTGCCCAAAATCCCCACTGCAATGCCCTGACACACACACACCCCTTCCCTCACCATGCCAGAGCTTTTGAGGTGGTCCCTGCAGGGCAGCTGGTAGCCCTTAGTTTCCATGCCAGGAGAATTTTCCAGTGGCTGTATCTGAGACTTTTGGAGCCCTTTTACGCTGCTCTTGTTACTTTACCCAGTAAAGGAACCAGAGAGGGGGTGAGAATCTCATCCCAGGAAGGCAATTGTGAATTAGATTTAGACATGAATAAATTGCCAATGAAAGTGATGGGAATAATATACAATCCTGCTTCCTGGAGTGATAGGATAGCATGGCCACAGAATTCTAAACACAAATTCCCGCACACTGAGTTGAGACTATAACCCATATATGGAGTATATATCAAAGTGTATTACAGGGTTTTAGCTACATATCTTGCCTTGACTTTAATGGGCATCATGTGGCTAAAATTTTTAAGCAATGTTGTAAAGATTTAGATGATATTCACTTCAGTTTGAGACACTGTATAAAATCACAGTTTGGGTGCATGGTATAATAGCCATCATTTTCTGAATTTTCCCACCATTAATGTGGGAGCTGTACATAGCAGATGAGCTAAACATGATTATGTTTCAACAGAACAGATAATAGAAGCTACATTGACTTTAGGATAAAAATAACTTCTAACATTTAGGACTCTTGAAAGACCAGCAATTCACTTCTATTCATTTCTGTTTCCCACAGAGTAAACCATGTACCTCAGCATGAATCCAATGTACATATCTTAAATTTATAATCCAATTTTATATATAAAAGACAAAACCTTTACTCTGCAAATATACTTTCCCTTGTGCTCTGTATGTTCAAATAGTTGACTCATATTGGTATGTGGTGACATCAAAGGTTTTGTTTTTTGGGGTTTTTTTGCCATGAGTTTGTAATGGCTGTATTAACTTTAAGGGGAGAAATCATTGGTGAGTTACTCAGATTTTTCCAAGAGAGTGTCAATAAAAGCTTTAAACCACATCACACCATCATGATTTTTGCATATGCACCACCTGAGAGAGAGAAACTGTATTAGGAATGTTTTAGACATTTGTAAACACTATTGAGATTATTATTTGTCTCTCTCCACCTATAGAAGTAGTTGTCTGAATGCATCCTTAATTACCATGAATCCACCTGTATGTGGCTTTGAGGAAACCTTAAAAACCTGTACGAATTATTTAAAATAGCTTTCTGTACCTACAAAGCTCAGCACTTTAAAGTTAAATATCTCAGGACTTTGTTGAAATCCTACAATCAGCCTTCTATTCAGTAGTAATATATTGGCTTCTTCAGCTTTAGCATATGATAATATGGTTGTATTGGTGTCAAGTTGCAAGAGGGTAATTATTTCCACTGATACTATTTCCACTCATAAAACCCTAAGATAGCATGTAAAATTGGAGAGCACATTGCATTGGTTGGGCAAGATTTTCATTATTATACAAGAGTTTAGCAAGGTGGGTTTTTTTGTTTAAAAGAAGAATCTTTAAAAATTCTCTTACTAAAATGCAGAAAAAAATATTTATTTGTATCATTTTGCAGTAAAAGGTTTTAGGAAAATGTAATGTGCAGTATAACTCTGATTCAGCAAATCACTTAGGGCTCAATTCTATAAGGTGCTGTGCACCCTTTATCGCCCCCTGAATATGAGTTGAGGGTGCTGAGCACCTTTTAGGATTGATTCCTCAGGCACTTATGTAAAGATAAGCATGGGCTTAAGCACTTTGCTGAATTGAGGCCCATAGGGCTAAATTTTCAAAAATTACATGTATGTGTGTGCAAAATAGGTAATTCTGTATGTAATTCCCAGTTTCCCATTGTGTCATTATCGTTGCCTAGCTATTTTGTACATGCAGTTTATGCACATACATTTGAAAACTTAGCCTTATAAATAATACGATTCTAAAATGTTGAAGTTGTATGGGGCCACTGTATATTGTTATTGTTGAAGCAATATACACAAAGAAAAGCAGCTACAACAAAAAAAGAACAGTTTTCTAACATTTAAAAACACAAGTGAATCAACAGAGTAAAACTTCTTAAGTACATTCTGCAAAGTTTTTAAAAGTTAATTACTGTTAACTAAAAGAAATAAGAAAGCAATATTCTATTGTGATTATGTAAGAATACAATAATACAAAAATGCCAGCATGGATACAGGTGTTAGAATTACATCACGTTTATTTTTATTATACTTGCTTTCTGTTGTAATGGGAAGAAATTGATTCCAAATCTGTTTTCTTGACCCCCTACGCCATACACGTTAGAGCCTAACCTTAAATGATGTTTCTACAGTCTCGGCTGTATTTACAGTAATTATATGCATAATGTAGCGTATTATGGTCCGGACTTCCTGTTTAATCAGTACAGAGCTTCTTACAAGTGCAGCTGAAAAGGGCAAACAAAATTAAAGCTTTATATACCAAAACAAGTTTGATTTGCTAAGCTCCCAGCATTCCAAAGTACACAAATTTGTTCCACTAAGTTTTGCGATGGCTTGCAGATGGGCAATGATTAATCAGAGAGCTAACTGTGAAGTAGTTTGCAATTAAACTGGAAAGCTCTGAAGCATGCTAATTGAATCAGAAAATTAGAGACACTGAACAGTAATTGGCTATTTCTCATGCAGCAGGTGCCAGGCTACTCATCTGTGGAACAAGGTATTTAAGGCACATTAGCACTAGTAAAAATACTTCTTGATATGGAACAGTTAGATTTTCTGCTCATTTTCACCATGGATGTCAAAACATACAGCTGTGATGTCTAGTGCTAACAATTCACATTTTAAGAGTTTCACAAAGATAAACATATGGGAGGCTAGCACCATGCAAGACTATATGTACATAGTGTTCGAGTGAGACTGAAATTGCGGTTCACTGCAACCTCACTAGTTCACTCTGATGAGGAAACTCATTGTAAACTCCTGAATTTTGTTAAAAAGCAGATATGTAAATGAACAAAAATGCATTACAAGGTGTACTTTGTTGCTTAATTTGTAGCAACTAGTTTTAATTATTGATTACGATGCTCCACAATGTGCTAATAAGTGTACTGTGATATATTGCTGTCTGGTCCAGTAACTAGGGCACAGGATAGAGACTCAGGAGAGCTGGACTCTGGCCATTGACTGGGTCTATCACTTACACACTGGGCAAGTTAATACGCCACTTTGTGCCTCCATTTCCACATTTAACCCCTCTCCCCTAACCCCTCTCCCCTCCCTTCCCCCGCCACCCCTTTTGTACTGCCTTTTGAAATCTGCCCACAGAAAAGTGGTATATAAGTACTAAATAATATTAACATAAGATTTCACTGCAGTATTCTGCTACTAAATCTTTGCTGAAAAGTGAGGAGACTGCATTTTGTGCTCTTTATAAAGCTAACAGATTAATGGAGTATGGATTAGTGAGGTTCTGCTGAATTGCATCAATAAATACAATTACTTTTTTGTTGCATTTTTCTGCAGATTTAAAAATGTGTAAATTTTTAGTTGAATATTAGTTCAAGCCATCGACAGCATAAATCTAATACTGCTGTGAGCTTAGTAGATGCATAAAGCCAATTCATATCATGCCTCAGCATGAGTTTATATCTTCTAATTAGTACCACCATTTTATAGAGAGAGCACATGCTATGAAAGTTTGTTTGTCGTGCCAACAGGGACCAGAGCATGTACAGTAGTTTTTCTCTGGTAGAATGATAGTGCTGTATGAGCACAAAAGACTTGTAACCTAAGCAGTAGGTAATCAGGAAAGAATGAGATTTAATAAGTGCAATTGTGGAGAGTTCTATAAAGATATAACCATCTTCAAATTAACTTGGGTGGGGCACATAATTTCTTCCTGCATACCTAATTAGAGTTCAGAATTCTTATTAGAAAGTGACATAAAAAAGTATTAAAACAGAAATTCACTGCCTCATACTACTCTGACTATTGAGAAGTAGAATATTACAGTATTCAGATGCTAATCATATCATTTAGCAGTTGACTGCAGAAAGTAGTGTATTTGAACTGAAAGACATAAATTATAAATTGTAAACAGTACATGGGGGATATGTTATAACTGTGTCTCATTTAAATTAAGGCAGGGAGTTTTCTCTGAAGCAGATTATGTGCCTTCATTAAGTTTTAAAGTCTCCTTCATAATGTTTTATTAAGATCACTTGGCAACATGCTACCAAAACTGGGTTTTAGCAGTACGGAATAGTGAAAAAGACTGCAGTAGTGCTGCATGTTATGTACTTCATATCTTTAAATGTTGTTTACACACTTTCCAACTAAGTTATAGCACACACACCTTTGTGACTCTTCCCTTTTATTTCCCCCCTCAAAAAAATTTAAAAAATCATGATGTTTTTGCTTTCTTTACTTGAAAGTGGCTCCAAAAACATTTACATGATCAATGTCTGTTGCTTGAGGGGTAAAATTTGCTCTTCCATGGACAAGTGAGAACATATTGATCATTTTATTCTATTTGCTATTTCTAAATTCAATATACCTCTTGAGTCGATAAGCGAGATCTAGAGCGTATTCTTTTTGTGTGCGTGTGTGCCTGCTTGTAGCTTGTTCTCAAGATCCAAGATACATTTTTGATTAATCACGAATGCTCTGGGGTCATGGAGAGCAAATGTGTTTGTGGAGTGTCAGCTGATGCTGTCAGATAAATGTCTTAAGCTTAGCCAGGGTTCATGCCCCAGCTTTAGGCTGTGCCAAATGTCTCCCCTTGTTGAGAAAGATAACAGCTACACTGGAGGCGACTGAGCTGTTTGTTCACTGAAAGGGCTGACCTTGCCATATGGGGCTACAATCAGGTGAAAGAAATAGTGTAGATGTTTTAATTGAAATTACAAATCTGAACTTTTTAAATTGTACTCAAACTTAAGGCAGATGATTTTTGTGTTCATTTACTATCATATTCATTTATCACCTTTATTTTTCTTGTGGCTACGTGATTTAAATGTTGCCTTGTAAATTCCTTCACACAAAATTACTACTCTTGCTATTAGCAGACTTTAATACTGTCAGGATGTTCTAAGGAACCAGACAAGACATTTGACAAGGTATTTTTTTACATTAGACTCTTCCGGGCCCATTACCAAAGAGGGGGGTAATCTTCAAAAGGAGAAACAAAATTGAAAGTTCCAATATGAAGACTTCCATAGGCCAGATCAGATTTTCATTTAAACTTTGTTTTATAATCCTGGTTCTTGGCCTGGAGAAGGGGCACACAAGGTAATGACACTCAGCTGTCCACCCTCTTGTCTTTAGAAGGCTTGTTTAATCACAAATACCTCATTTATAGCAATTTGTCTTCTATTACTAGACAGAGCATATAAATAAGAAATAGTGACACAATTGCTAAGCTAACACCTGGAGAACACTTTGTACCAAGGCTGTCTGTTTTGTAGTGCTAAAGGCAAAACGATGGATCATATGGTGGTGTATAAATAAGTGAAAACTCTCTGGGCTACTTGTGGGCATTTGTTGTAAAACACCTAAAATCAGCGCCTTTCTCCCACCATCTTAGCCCAGTTTGTTGTTTGCTCCTAAGATGATGATCTACTTTTTCTTTCCTCTCAAGAAGTTCATGCTGTCATGGGTAAATCATCAGGGCTAATTGGACCCAATAATGCTGTAAAATTTGAAAATAAAAACAACACATCTGTCATGAACTCCCACCAGATCTCATGGAAATGAGACATTTTTAATATTTTATGCTGAACACAAAATATCTTGAGGAAATGGTTTTATATTCTGTATCCCAAAATAGAACCTTCAGTGTCAAATGAGTAATGCTGCTTAAGTAGCTGTATAAATGGTGCTGTTTTAATTCTTCTAATTGCTTTTGCAATATAGATTTTGTTTTAATAAATTAAAAGAAACTTTAGTGAGGAACAATGAAAGAATAGAAGGTACATCTGCAATTATTTTTGCAGCTTGTTGTGCAACTTGATATAAGAAACAAATGCTACCATTCTTCTGATGAGTCTTGCCAACAGACAGAACCTCCTATTTCCAATGAGACATTTTCATCTAACACCTAAATCAAAGTAAATGCAAATATTTTGCACTTTAATCTAATTTGAACTGATCCTCTAGCAGCTTTTGCCCTAAAATGAAATTAATCTGCCTTAAAACAATATTAAACGCAAAAGTTTAAATCATATTCTTCTACTTTCTGATATCTATTAATGGCTAAGTGTTTTCAGCTTGCATAATTTATGTGTCTGGTGAGTTCAAGAGGGGGCAAGGCTTGTGTGTTTGTGAGAGACAGAAGTTTTAAAAACTGTTAAATAAAATAGATATTTAAACATTTTATAGGTGAGTTACTTTCTAATTCATAAAAAGAAAAAGAGTACTTGTGGCACCTTAGAGACTAACCTTTTTATTTGAGCATAAGCTCTTGTGAGCTACAGCTCACTTCATCGGATTGCGAATACAGACTAACATGGCTGTTACTCTGAAACCTTTCTAATTCATGTTTGTCCTTGATGATAATGCACAGATTAACAAAAACTAGTGTCAGATTTTAGGAATTTGAATAATAGAAATGTACATTTCTGAACTAGTTAAATTATAATGTTTTTATTTAATAATTTTCAGGTCAACTTTAAAGTACCTGACCTCAGACAAGTTCCTAAACTAGCTGTATTCTTATTAAGAAGAGAAATATCTCCTACCTGAGGTGCTTTAAAATAATTATCCAGTATGATTATTTTGGCCCTTCCATCAGGAAATATATCTCCATTTTGACAATAGTTTCATGGCATTTGGTGCTACTGATGATACATCCACCATTTCTGCTTTTTTTTTTCCTCCCTAGGACAGCTGCCAACTGCAGTTGACCCTGGTGTGTATTTTCAGCTTCACTACGTTTTATAAATAGAAGTAGTCTTGTCATGTTGGAGACATGTTTGAGAAAGCAACTCAGGACAGTAGTTTAACAGACTGAGGGAGAGGCTGTGTGTGTTGTAGAAATGACCTATAGGTTTCTGACCAAGTGGTGATAACCAAAATATGGACAAAGCACTGTATACTGTCCAATTCATGATAGCCATACGTGTCAACTTTGGAGAAAATTTTCACTATCCTCAGGCTCAACTCATCTGGGAAAGCAGAGTGGGAGAGATGAATGAAGAAGTATGATTATGGTCAGAATTTAAACAAGGAATCAACTCATATCTCTGTCACTGTTAGCACATCCTTAGTGTATATATTGTGATAGGACTTAGGTGGGCTCTTGCATCTATCCCTTACAAGTTAGTATTTCTCCAGATATGAAATATGCAGATTGGTCTGTCCAATGTATGAATCCTATTCTGCACTGTCATCTCTTTCTGTTCCTGTCTTGTTCCCACCCCCCACAAGTAGATTAAGTCTCAATAAGCATATATTCTTTTAGCAGCTGGTGAATAAATCTATACACAGATGAGAATGGGAGATATCACACTGAAATGGTATAGGTCCTTCCTTCTATTCTGAATACCTTTGTTACTGTTAAGGAGGAAAGCTTGTTCAAGAACTTGAGAAGTCAGCTCAGAAAACCTTTTGTCCAAAACTATATTGACTTTTTCTTTTCACATAAAGAATAATGAAGTTAGTAGAGTTAAACCATGGTTGAATCTTGCCCAAAGAGTTTACAACACACACATTTTTGTTTTCAATGTTTTAAAAGGGCTCAAGGTGTAGTTAGAAGCACTTTGGCTCTTTCTGGGACTTGTTCCTTAAAAAGGAAATATTTTGATAGGTCACTTTCCTTAGAGAGCAAGAGTTATTTTTTAACACCATGACTTTTCCAACTACACATGTGCATGTGCTCAAATACCTATAACAGTCCTCATCAGATCCATGCTTTGTCAAAGAGGGCATGAGCAGTTCAAGGAAAGAGCTGTGGAAATTGGCACAATGGTTTGTGGGGAACTACTGGTGTCTGAGTAGGACTAACTGCAAGTAACTGGGTAAATCTATTTCAGCAGAAGATAAATGATGGGACAAAGGATAGGAAGTAGGTTTTGCAATCACCCAATTAGGCTTCTCAATCCATTGAGAAGCTATGTTATGGAGTAAAATCTTTTTAGTTACATGCAAGTAATAGTGTTAAGACTTTCAAAAATAGTTCATTTTCCCCTTTCTAAATCAGTGACATATTTTTTTTCTTATTCATTGGTCTTTGACGCATTCAAGTGTCTCCAAATATCATTTTACTCCTGTTTAAAGACTTAATATGGTTTTATGAGCACATAATTCTGTTTATTTGAGAGGAATGACGACTTGATTTTCACAATTGGGCATTCACCTGTCCCTTTAAATAATGGCATCAGCTGAGGGATCTGAGACCCTCGTGCCTAAAAGTTCATGGTTTGTTTCTTTTGTAAATAGGGCTTAATTCAGTTCTTCACTGATTTTGAGCTAGATGTGAAAAGGAGATAAGACTGAGATACCTATATATCAGAATATGATTTTAATGTGGCCTACAAGGGGCATGAATGTTTGTCTTTCAGCACAATGGTCAAGGCAATAAATAGATGTTGCTATAATAGAAATAGACACTGTGGAAAAGGAAAACAACTATCTTCTGTACCACAAAAGATGTAATAAAATTAATTTTCCCCAGGAACTCAGAAAACAAGTTAATACAGAACTGAATTTGAAAGTCCCAAGTAAGTGTCAATCAAAACAAGTGCACAGAGGAGGCATCTGATTGTTTCAGCAGAAGTATGTGGGACCTATATCCTGTTTGAGCTTCCCACCTGGGACCTGAGTTCTTTGATGCTGTCTTCCTTCTGCGAAAGAAGAAGAAAGGTGATAAACTAGATAAAGCAAGAGAAGACAAAGCAAGAACATGTGTTCAAAGGATGGACAGAGAAAATGATTTAGGTGTGTTGGGGGAGAGCGGGACTGCTTGCAGTGGATTAGAATTGAAATACAATTTTAACCCCTTTGACACTCATCCTGGGACAGACAATGAGGATTTAACCTGTTCCGAATCGGAACAGAGAATGGCAGCCTTCTTTTTGTTGCATGTAACTATTTGGTGGCTCAAGTTCAGAGTCTCTGCCAATGACTGCAGAGGGGATCTCTTGAAAGGGCTGAGAGGATTTAAGTGATCCTATAACTCAGTAACCAAAACAGCGTACCACTGCTAGCCCTGTAGAGATAGGTTTACTTTGCCTTATGCTGCAGAATTGACTAAAGACTGAAGGGTCTTTTAGGAGGTTGGAACTTTGGCCTTTTGCTTTCAGCCATAGATTTACAGATAACACTTCTCTTCCTTACCTCTTGAATATAACTTTTTTCCCCTAGAATGTTTGAATTGGCTACATTAGGTGAAATTTTATTGTTTCAGGCAGTACTTTGTCACCATTAGTTATTTGGAATTCCTGGGCCACCCGTAAGCCAATAGTATGTCTGGCCTTCCCTAAGTATGAGCATCTTAGCACACTTGGCAAGAGACAGACACGTCCCTATAAGCTGTTTCTGTGAGTGTCCTGCTTGCCTGTCTTTTCTAGACTGAGACACACCAATGCCCTTAGATGGGGCCCCACTTTGTCAGCTCCCTTCCACAATCCTGTTGTTTCAAACTCATATCTGTGTCTGTCCTAAAAGGTCTTCATGGACATTTTAAAACTGTGCATGATTTCCCCTAAATCATGGTGGGTGAGGGGATCAAGGCCACTTAGGTTCTGATCCTTCACAGCCTGCTTCACAGGAGAGAGGCTTAGAGGATGAAATGAAGAACAAATTCACATCCTTGTGTGTCCCAGTGGATCCTTGGGCTCAGAAATGCTTGTACCAGAAAGAAAAACCTTCATGTGATGGGTAGTCAAGGAAGTCCACAGATATACCGTGCTCCCTATCCTCATCTGGAGCTGGTCTTCTGTTATACAGAATAAAAAGTTTAGGCTTGGGAGGGAGTTTGGGTCTCCTTATGAAACAGAGACATGTTCTTCTCCAAGCAGCATCCTTCCTCTAACACGGAACCATTTTTGCACCAAGGAGAGACTGAGCCAGGCTTGTAAATGAAATAGCTATGCAGGTACTTGCTCCCATCTTCTCAAGAAAGCTAGCAAGCTGGGACAAGCCTGCAGGGGATGCGAAACAGGAGACAAGACTGACTTTTGCATGCAGCTGGCATTATTTGATGTCAGGTGAAAAAAATCAGTGAGGCACTGAGGTGTTCATATTACATGGGAAGAAGACTGTAAGCTGTCAGGGGCAAGATCTTTTAGATACCATGGAATAGGCTAACACCAACCAACCTGTGGTATTGTTTTCACATGCATAAATGTCACACAGACAAAAATGGTGTTTTAGATTTGGTTTTTACCTTTGCCTTGGACTTCCATTAAAGATTTCAATTTAGAGATGTAAATGAAACACTTTTAATACAGAGTTGCTTATTATAATTATGTAAATGTTGTAAATTGATTAAGCCTCTGTAGTGATATGTTAGTTCATAGCAACATCTTTATCAGCAGTATAATTCACACAGTAACAGTTAGTATGACACTCGAGAGAGGTATCAGTTTATTTCTTAGAGCTCATTTGGCTTCTTCAAAATACCACATCGTCCAAAACTCACTAGCATCCAGTCAAATAGTACTCTTAAAAATGTAGCAGACAAGTAAACTAAGATTTGTATAAGCTTATATTGCTACGAAATCTAACAATGTACATTCCAGCCTGTATAGTTATTCTTCACATTCCACGTGTCACACTGTAAGTATTGGAACAATTAAATTAACTAGGCCTAGTTATACCATAAGATATGTGTGTGCAACTCCCATAGATGACAAAACTCTGTTGGAAGGGCAAAATTGTTTTTTTGTTTTGGGGAGGGCGGCGGGTTTGTGTTTGTTTTTGAAATCACAAGGCAATTAGTAGCTATGAGAAATATTTTCTCCTGTTTATTTAAAAATGGAGATAAATGTATATTGGAAACATTTTCATTAGGGACTCTGAGTCAGGTGTGTCAGAGTGGGTATAATTATAAAGAAGAGAACATTTTGTTATAACCATTTTACTTTTTATTTTAAATCCCAAAAGCTCATCTCTTTTTATCAACTTGCATATAACTGCAGTCATTCAAACTATTTGGTTTATATTTTTTTTAAGTTTAAATACTTATATTTTTACTGTTATTACTTATTTTTACAACACCCAAACAATTAGTAAGACATGATCCCTGCCCCGAAGCGCTTACAGTCTAGGGGCCTGTCACGGTTCCTCCCCCACTCTGAACTCTAGGGTACAGATGTGGGGACCTGCATGAAAAACCTCCTAAGCTTATCTTTACCAGCTTAGGTCAAAACTTCCCCAAGGTACAAAATATTACACCTTGGACTGGCCGCTACCACCACCAAACTAATACTGGTTACTGGGGAAGAGCTGTTTGGACGCGTCCTTCCCCCCAAAATACTTCCCAAAACCTTGCACCCCACTTCCTGGACAAGGTTTGGTAAAAAGCCTCACCAATTTGCCTAGGTGACTACAGACCCAGACCCTTGGATCTTAAGAACAATGAAAAAGCATTCAGTGTTTTACAAGAAGACTTTTAATAAACAATAGAAGTAAATAGAAATAAAGAAATCCCCCCTGTAAAATCAGGATGGTAGATATCTTACAGGGTAATTAGATTCAAAAACATAGAGAACCCCTCTAGGCAAAACCTTAAGTTACAAAAAAGATACACAGACAGAAATAGTTATTCTATTCAGCACAATTCTTTTCTCAGCCATTTAAAGAAATCATAATCTAACACATACCTAGCTAGATTACTTACTAAAAGTTCTAAGACTCCATTCCTGTTCTGTCCCCGGCCAAGACGACTACAGACAGACCCAGACCCTTTGTTTCTCTCCCTCCTCCCAGCTTTTGAAAGTATCTTGTCTCCTCATTGGTCATTTTGGTCAGGTGCCAGCGAGGTTACCTTTAGCTTCTTAACCCTTTACAGGTGAGAGGAGCTTTCCCCTGGCCAGGAGGGATTTCAAAGGGGTTTACCCTTCCCTTTATATTTATGACACGCCCCCCAAATCTCAGCTAGGGTGAAACACTGGCTGGGATTTCTTCCTGGAGCTCTAGGAAAACAGAGTTAATAAGACACATGCATCTCTAAATATACTACCAAGTACATAAAGACTAACAATATTTTCCACATCTCAAGGACGATTTTAACCAGTTGATTCTGGGAAACTTTCACGGGAGAGTGCATCAGCCACTTTGTTAGAAGCTCCTGAGATGTGTTGGATGTCGAAATCAAAATCTTGGAGAGCTAAACTCCACCGAAGAAGTTTTTTGTTAGTTTCTTTGACGGTGTGAAGCCACTTTAGTGCAGCATGGTCGGTTTGCAGGTGGAAACGCCGTCCCCAAACATATGGGCGTAGCTTTTCCAGAGCGTAGACAATGGCATAACATTCTTTTTCAGTGACTGACCAGTTGCTTTCCCTCTCAGACAGTTTTTTGCTGAGAAACACTACAGGGTGGAATTCTTGATCAGGTCCTTTCTGCATTAAAACTGCTCCCACACCACGCTCGGATGCATCTGTGGTTACTAGGAACGGTTTGTCAAAGTCTGGGGCCCTTAGTACAGGGTCAGACATGAGTGTCGCTTTAAGCTTGTTAAAGGCCTTCTGACACTTTCCGGTCCACTGAACAGCATTTGGCTGTTTCTTTTTGGTTAGGTCTGTCAGTGGGGCAGCGATTTGGCTGTAGTGCGGTACAATCGTCTGTAATAACCGGCCAAGCCTAAGAAGGATTGAACCTGTTTCTTTGACTTTGGGACAGGCCACTTTTGGATAGCATCCACTTTGGCCTGTAGGGGGCTGATAGTTCCTTGACCCACCTGGTGTCCAAGGTAAGTCACTCTGTTTAGGCCTATTTGACACTTCTTAGCCTTAACAGTTAGTCCTGCCTCCCTTATGCGCTCAAGGACTTTTTGTAGATGTTCCAGGTGGTCTGCCCAGGAATCCGAAAATATGGCCACATCGTCAAGGTAGGCGACTGCATATTCTCCTAATCCCGCTAGGAGACCATCTACAAGTCTTTGGAAAGTGGCGGGTGCATTTCGCAGCCCGAAAGGGAGTACATTAAATTCATACAGCCCGAGATGTGTGATGAAGGCTGACCTTTCCTTGGCAGATTCATCTAGCGGTACCTGCCAGTACCCCTTGGTTAAGTCCAAGGTAGAGATGAACTGGGCCCGTCCCAGTTTCTCTAATAGTTCCTCAGTGCGTGGCATTGGATAGTTGTCTGGGCGAGTTACAGCATTTAGCTTACGGTAGTCCACGCAAAAACGTATTTCCCCATCTGGTTTGGGAACTAGAACCACTGGAGATGCCCATGCACTTTCAGAGGGGCGGATTACACCCATCTGTAACATATCCTGGATCTCCCGTTCTATAGCAGTTTTAGCTTGAGGAGACACCCGGTAAGGGTGGACCCTAATTGGGTGAGCATTACCTGTGTCAATGGAGTGGTATGCCCGTTCAGTCAGTCCTGGGGTGGCTGAGAACGTTGGTGCGTAGCTAGTGCACAGCTCCTGGATCTGCTGTCGCTGCATACGCCCAAGGGTCATGGAGAGGTTCACCTCTTCCACACCACCAGCACATTTCCCTTCGTAATAGACACCTTCAGGCCACTCAGCGTCGTCTCCTCCCTGGGCTGTAAACTGACAAACCTTTAATTCTCTGGAATAAAAGGGCTTTAGAGAATTAATATGATACACCTTAGGCTTTCGGTTGGAGGTGGGGAATGCTATGAGATAATTAACAGCTCCCAGGCGCTCCTGGACCACGAATGGCCCTTCCCACGATGCTTCCATTTTATGGGCCTGGAGCGCCTTTAAGACCATGACCTGGTCTCCTACTTTGAAGGAACGCTCTCTGGCATGTTTATCATACCAGGCTTTTTGCTCTTTTTGAGCATCCTGTAAGTTTTCTCTAGCAAGGGCTAAAGAGGTTCGGAGGGTGTTTTGTAGGTTGGTTACAAAGTCCAGAATGTTAGTTCCTGGAGAAGGTGTAAATCCCTCCCATTGCTGCTTCACCAACTGCAATGGCCCCTTAACCTCACGGCCATATACAAGTTCAAATGGGGAAAACCCTAAACTGGGATGTGGTACAGCTCTGTAGGCAAAGAGCAACTGCTGCAATACTAGGTCCCAATCATTGGAGTGCTCATTTACGAATTTACGTATCATGGCCCCCAAAGTTCCATTAAACTTCTCCACCATGCCATTTGTTTGATGATGGTAAGGAGTGGCAACCAAGTGATTTACCCCATGAGCTTCCCAAAGGTTTTTCATAGTTCCTGCCAGGAAATTAGTCCCTGCATCTGTGAGGATGTCGGAGGGCCAACCTACCCTGGCAAAAATGTCTGCTAGTGCCTGGCACACACTTTTAGCCCTGGTGTTGCTTAGAGCTACTGCTTCTGGCCATCGGGTGGCAAAATCCATGAAAGTCAGTATGTACTGCTTTCCTCTGGGTGTCTTTTTCGGAAAAGGACCCAGAATTTCCACAGCTACTCGCTGAAATGGAACTTCAATGATGGGGAGTGGCTGGAGAGGAGCTTTGACCTGGTCTTGGGGTTTTCCCACTCTTTGGCACACCTCACAAGACTGGACATAGGTAGAAACATCCTTGCCCATTCCCTCCCAGTGGAATGACCCCCCCAAACGGTCTTTGGTCCTGTTCACCCCAGCATGGCCACTAGGGTGATCATGGGCTAAGCTCAAGAGCTTGGCCCGGTATTTAGTTGGAACTACCAACTGTCTCTGAGGATGCCAGTCTTCCTGGTGTCCACCAGAAAGAGTTTCCTTGTATAAAAGTCCTCTTTCTACAACAAACCTGGATCGATTAGAAGAGCTGAAAGGCGGTGGGTTGCTCCGTGCCGCCGTCCACGCTCTCTGGAGGCTTTCATCTGCTTCCTGTTCGGTCTGGAACTGTTCCCTTGATGCTGGAGACATCAGTTCCTCATTGGATTGGGGACATAGGCTTGGTCCCTCTGGAAGCGATATAGGGGATGGAGCTGTTTCTGTTGACTGTGAACCGCTCTCCGCTGGTGCACTATGTTGGGATTCAGGCTCCGGCTGAGCCTCTTGTGTAGGGTTATCGGCTGCTGCCAGTTCAGGTTCGGTGGGGCCCTCTGGTGTTGAGGTTGCAAGTACTGGATTCAGTGCTGGCACGGGGTCTGGTGTTGGTTGTTTGGCTGGTTCCGGTTCTGGGACTGGTTCCGTCTGGGTCTCCGGGACTGGATCCACTACTGCTGTTGCAGACATTGGTCTGGGGTCCAGGTCCATCACCTCTGACTGGGTCCTGATAGAAGTTTCCGGAACAGAGCTAGGCCTCACGGCTTGTTTAGCCTGGCTGCGGGTGACCATTCCCACCCTCTTGGCCTGCTTCACATGATTGGCCAAGTCTTCCCCCAACAGCATGGGGATGGGATAATCATCATAGACTGCAAAAGTCCACATTCCTGACCAGCCCTTGTACTGGACAGGCAACTTGGCTGTAGGCAAATTGAAAGAGTTGGACTTGAAGGGTTGAATCGTCACTTGGATCTCTGGGTTGATTAAATTGGGATCCACTAAGGAAGCATGGATAGCTGACACTTGTGCTCCGGTGTCCCTCCACGCGGTGACCTTCTTCCCGCCCACACTCACAGTTTCCCTCCACTCCAAGGGTATCTGGGAGGTATCGGGGCCTGTGGACCTCTGGTGTGATTCCGGTGCAATGAACTGTAATCTGTTGGGGTTCTTGGGGCAGTTGGCCTTTACATGCCCCAGCTCGTTACACTTAAAACATCGTCCAGCTGACAGGTCACCGGGGCGAGGTGGGTTGCTGGAGAACGGGGTGGTGGGACGATAAGGGGTCCAGAGGGTTCTTTGGGAGGTAGGTGGGGCTTTGGGCGGCCCCCGGTAATAGGGTGTGGTCTGGGGTGGTCCCTTCTGGTCTCCGCTCCAACTGCGACCAGTTTTCTTCTTCTCTGCCACCTCCACCCATCTGGCTCCAATCTCTCCTGCCTCGATTACAGTTTTGGGTTTCCCATCTAGGATGTATCTTTCTATTTCCTCAGGAACACCCTCTAAGAATTGTTCCATTTGCATTAGGAAGGGCAAATTTACTGGAGATTCAACACTTGCTCCTGATATCCAGGCATCCCAATGTTTCACAATGTGGTAGGCATGTCGGGTAAATGACATGTCTGGTTTCCACCTTAGGGCTCGGAACCTCCGACGAGACTGCTCGGGTGTTATCCCCATTCTGACTCTCGCCTTGGATTTAAACAGTTCATACTTGTTCATATGTTCTTTAGGCATTTCAGCTGCCACCTCAGCTAAGGGTCCACTGAGCTGCGGCCTCAGCTCTACCATGTATTGGTCAGTAGAGATGTTGTACCCAAGGCAGGCCCTTTCGAAGTTTTCTAAGAAGGCCTCAGTATCATCACCTGCCTTGTAGGTGGGGAACTTTCTGGGATGGGAAGTGGTACCTGGAGAAGGATTGCTAGGGTTTGTTGGTATATTCTGCTGGGCCTTTATCCTCTCCATCTCCTCCACATGCTTCCTTGCCTCCATTTCCCTCTTGTGGGCAGCCTCCTGTACCTCCTTCTCCAGCCGCATGAGTTCTATCTGTCTTTCATGTTCCCTTTGTTTTTCCTCAGCCTGAAATTTGGCTAATTCCAGCTGTAGTCGAGCCGAGGATTTGGCCATTCTAACCTCTCTGTTTTTAACTAACTTTACACCCGAGGTTTAGAAATAAACAAACAAAACTTGGCTGTAAAATTTTGCTGTGCTGGAATAGAATACCTATTCTCTGATAGTGATTGTCAGCCTACAGAAAAAGACAATTCCCTTGTCTCTGCTCTGGGCCCAAATTAAAGCAAAAAACCTCCAACTACTTGGAAACCTGCTTACCCAGCCCAAAGAAAAAAAAATTTCTTTTCAAACCTGTGCTCCTTGTAAAACAAAAAAAAATCAAAATCCTAAAAAAACACCCTGCCACTTTTGTCTCCAGGCAAATGGGTAGAGCACACACCCCCTATTTACTTTTAGGAAGAAAAGAAAAAAAAACCTCTGGGTTGGAAGACTGTGAATTTCCCTGCAGGAGTTAAGTACCCTGCCTCCAGGCAAAGAAAACCTGCAATTCACAAGATAATCCCCTTTTGTCTCTGCTTGGCCACAAAGCAGAGAAAAAACAATCTGCTTTCAGTTTCAACTGCTTTCTGGACTTCCTTTCCAAAGGAAAAAAAATTTCCTTTTTAAAATCTGTATTTCTAGTTCAAAAAATCTCAACTGGATCTCAAAATGATTTCAGGTTAATCCCACCACTATGCCACCATGTCACGGTTCCTCCCCCACTCTGAACTCTAGGGTACAGATGTGGGGACCTGCATGAAAAACCTCCTAAGCTTATCTTTACCAGCTTAGGTCAAAACTTCCCCAAGGTACAAAATATTACACCTTGGACTGGCCGCTACCACCACCAAACTAATACTGGTTACTGGGGAAGAGCTGTTTGGACGCGTCCTTCCCCGCAAAATACTTCCCAAAACCTTGCACCCCACTTCCTGGACAAGGTTTGGTAAAAAGCCTCACCAATTTGCCTAGGTGACTACAGACCCAGACCCTTGGATCTTAAGAACAATGAAAAAGCATTCAGTGTTTTACAAGAAGACTTTTAATAAAAAATAGAAGTAAATAGAAATAAAGAAATCCCCCCTGTAAAATCAGGATGGTAGATATCTTACAGGGTAATTAGATTCAAAAACATAGAGAACCCCTCTAGGCAAAACCTTAAGTTACAAAAAAGATACACAGACAGAAATAGTTATTCTATTCAGCACAATTCTTTTCTCAGCCATTTAAAGAAATCATAATCTAACACATACCTAGCTAGATTACTTACTAAAAGTTCTAAGACTCCATTCCTGTTCTGTCCCCAGCCAAGACGACTACAGACAGACCCAGACCCTTTGTTTCTCTCCCTCCTCCCAGCTTTTGAAAGTATCTTGTCTCCTCATTGGTCATTTTGGTCAGGTGCCAGCGAGGTTACCTTTAGCTTCTTAACCCTTTACAGGTGAGAGGAGCTTTCCCCTGGCCAGGAGGGATTTCAAAGGGGTTTACCCTTCCCTTTATATTTATGACAGGGCCAAATTCTGATTTATGATCTCACCTCTTTGTACAAAGAGTAGCACAGGCCGTGGAGTTAAGTGAGGACAATGTCTAATGGGGTGAGGGTTACCAGGGATCAGTGGCATGGGGGAGAACAGAAGATAGGCAAAGAAAATGTATCCATCCGAAAATGGTTCCACTTGTTAATCACTGACAAGAAGCACTGCCTCTAGAAAAGCCTATTCAGGCATAAGCAAGAAGTGGAAGGATAGGGAGAGTGTCTTATCAGTCAACCATGAGAAGATGACTCTGACTTCTGAAATTTGAATCCAATTTTTGGCACTGGTGACATCCTGTTTACTTCATCCTTCCCATTACAATATTCAGGTGCGCTGCATAAAAACCTTCTAAGTCATCATTAAAGTGTATTTTGCAGCACATGGAAAATTGTCTTCTTAACAAAGAAAAAAAAATTGTGCTAACTGTAGTAGTCAGATGTGTATCTGTCTGCCTTTGGATTATAAAAGTAGTGTTTTGACTGGTTTAGTAAATAGAAGTGTTTCTGCCCTTTGATTCTTTAACAAACTGGTACTATTCCCTTACTTCACCTCTATTTCCTTGGGGAAATAGTTAGGAATTGTGTTTATGAGATTGTAAAATTTGCCCTCATTACATGTGATCTGAGTTGGAAACAAATATCATTTTATCTCTTTCAGGAGGTTTTCATGTAAAATTTGTACCTAATTTTTCTCATGAACAAGTTTTGAGTTATATTTTATCATTGGCTACTATATTTCACAGCATAACAGCTATCTTAAAAGCAAGATGGGTGGTATACCCTTTGTCATACCAGTCACATAAGGTAACTGGATGTAGTGTAAATGAAAACTAGATGAAAGGATCACGGGATTCACACTTCATTAAAATGTAGGTTGAATTCTTTAATGATACCCATTCAAGTATCTTGTGTAATCTTCTATCAGGATTGTATCTCCATTTCAGTTTGTAAGACATTACCTGTTTTGAATAGGATAAAGACTCATTGTTACTGTTAGTCCTGTTTCAAGCTAAATATTCATCTAGTCCTTTGTGGCTGCCATTTTTATCAGGCATTCAGAACAGCTTCCCTTTGCTGATCTGCCATTTTTCAACATATCACTGTTTCACTTGTATGATTTCTGGTGAGACAAGCTCAGACCTGGCTGCTTTTCTCTCAGTAACAGAGAAAAGAAATGTCTCTGGTGCCTACTCTGCAGAGAAAGTTGATTCATGTGTAAATTATCAGTTGGCCTTTATTTGCTCAGCCTGTGGAGAGTACACATGCAGATAAAAGGCTCTGTGGGTCAGGGCTGAGTACGTGTAGGTTTCTCCAGTGGCCACAATGACGGTGTTAGAATTGTTGTCAAAGATTATCAGACAGACTGTGATGTCTTATCATTATTTACTTACAGTTTAGAGTGTAAAATAAATTTCAACAAGCAGTGGGCTTTTACAACATTGAACAAAGTGTACATCATAGCTGTATATTGTATATTCTGTATTGGGATTTTTAAACGTCTGTATAGATATCTTTGATGATAGTACTTATGTCTGCATACAAAAAAAATTCTGTGTTTACTTCATGAGTTACATTTAAAGTGAAAACAAGCTGCAGCCCTAGACTAAGTGTCAACAAATAGTCTCTGGGAGCATATGTAAAAGAAATGGGTAGAGAGGTGTTTGTTTTTGTTTCTGCTGAAATAGTTTGAAAGTTTTGTTTTGTTTCTGTGTGTAAAATTTCCAGTAATAGCATTAAGTGGTTCAGGAATGCTTTAAATATCCCATGCTGTGTCTCGTTTAATAAGATAGTTACAGTATATTTGTCTATTTTACAACTACATTTGTATTGGCATATAATGTGTGCAGCAGCTGGGAACTGTGTAGGGGCGGCAGAAAGTTATTTGATCTTCAAAATCAGCTACCTGTCACTCAATTGCCTTTCACTGAAACATAATCAAGAATCATTATGGGCCTATTAGCAGCTCTGATGTAAGTGCATTTTAAATGCCATTGTCAGAACTCCAGTTATCCTCAAAAAAGTAAAGTCATTAAAATACAACTGTCTCGTAGTTTCACAAGGTAAATCATAAATCAGATCGGGTATTAAGCTTGTGAAATGTAAATTCAAGACCCATAGGATTTAATCCGTCAGGTCAACTTCAATTTAGACATTTGGGGCTGTCCTGCCATTGGATAGCCAATAGACAAGGTCATCTCTGCCCAAGTGTTACTGTTAGCTTATCTACTTTTGTAACAATGTTCTGAGCATTTTTTTAAAAAAAGTTTTTGTGGCAAAAAGCAAACACCGTAACTTATTTTAAAAACATACAAATTAAACCACCTAGATGGGGTTATATGACATAATTTGTTGTACACCTTGATAATTTCCCTTTTCAATGTTGTTAGTAACATTACATGTCTTGTGTAAAAATATTGTGGTAGCTGCTCTGAGCTGCTTTACTTGCTTTATTTTAAAAAAGTTTCCCCTTGAAATATTCTGATGCTAATGTTTTGCAACTCATTTCATATCCCTTGGCACACTTGGAATTTGTTATTTAAATTTCATTTTTAAAAATTCCCACTTCATTTCAGAACCTTAGTTCCCTCTATCCCCTTACAGGGCAGGGGAGCTGGGTAGGTTTGAATCCCACCAGGGAGCCATTTCTTCTCTCTCTCTACGTTGGAACAGTAAGAAGGGAGTATAAAGAGGTGCTTGGTAAGGAGTAACATACCTGCTCCTGGGGACAGTTAAAGGTGTTTCCTGCGCTAGGTTGATTGTGGGTTCTATCATAATATCAATGTTTCTGCTACAGGTTATGCAGCAAATGAAAAATATAAATGTTCAGCCTCCTGCAGTCCTTGGGCCTCAATAGACCACTAGTCATGCAGGAAGCTGTGCGACTCAGTAAACAGAGCACTGGACAGGGACTTTAGGAGATCTGGTTTCCATTCCCAGCTCTGCTGTTAGTCTCGTATTTGACCTTGGGAAAAATTATTTCCCCACACTCTGCCTCGGTTTTGCCATCTGTAAAACTGGGATAATGATACTGACCTACTTTATAAAGTGCTTTCAGATCTGCTGGTGAAAGATAGAAGGTAGTTATTATTCATAAAGTGCTTTGAGATGCATGCTTGAAAAGCAGTATATTTTATTAATAATACTTTGGGGTTGGGAAGGACTTTTGGCTGATTCGTAAAGTTTTTTAAAGATTGGGATGGTTGGGGTTTTTTTGGTTGATTGGTCAGGTTTCGGGTTTTGTTTCATTTTTCCCTGCATATTCTGTAGGTTTGGCTTGTCTGCAGAGATTATGTACTGGTTAAGGACGGAGGTCAGGTTCTGTAATGAGAATTGGGACCAAGACGATAGGACTTTAACATCAAGCCCAGATAGAGGCACCCCCATCAGAACCCAAATTCTTTTCACAAGAAAAGGGGCAGTTTGGGATTTTATTCTGGGGCTAAATCCCAATGGTTGACTGGAACTAAAATGACACCCACTGGACAGATGCCAATTGTGGCCATGTAAAAATTAAGGAGGGCCACTTTGGAATTGCGAGGTAGCAGGTAACAATTGCAATGAAGCCTTCAGTTGAATAAATCTTGATTTAATTGTATTGATAAAAGCCATGGCCATTGTTAAACTTGTGTGCTGTCTTTAAATAATAGACCGAGCAGTGTAATAACACAAACTCTGAAATATATGTTGATCATTTGAGTCTGCAAAACATTCAGATAAGTTAGTAGGTATTTCATTTTGATAATATCAACCTGTTTATACAGTAACAGAACTGAAATATTTGGCAGTTATCTATGTACACAAATATGTTTCACGTATATGAATATGGAACGTAGTACACAAATATACCATTAACTTAATATAAGCAACAACATCATGTGGCAGTTTTCCTAAGAATATATTTTATACATCTGTGAGGAGATATACATGATATAATTATATGACAAATAAAAATATTTGAAGGTAGAGAACAGATTTGTTTATATGTGTAATAATTTACTTACCAGTGTAACTGAACTCAAATGTAAAATTATTACTTACATTGTGCCATAAATGTACATTATGTAGTGCCGTAAGGGGACTATACAAAATGACACACTAGCAAATAGCAATGCTAAAAATAAATCTTTGTCTCAAAGAACTTACTGTCTAAAGGCATAAGTGAGTACTGTACGTTATGGTACTGATCAAAGGGAAACTAGTGTACAATTAATATAGCGTGTGATTATTTTTTTTTGAGATGCTGCTATTGCTTAATTTTACAGATGGATAGACTGAGGCAATGTGAGGTTACATGATTTAGATAAGGTTAAACATTGGGCCAGATTTTTAGACAGGTTAGGTATGCGATAGTACATGAAAAATTAGTATGCAATTGAATGCCTAATTTGTGAGTTCAGTTACTGTGATTCTGAGCACAAACAGGTAAATTCACTGATTACAAATTATCCATTTGCATATATAATTATCCAGTGTACACATGCAATTGTAATTGGACATTTAAAAATTGCACACTCAGGACCAGATCGTTGGGTCCAACTTAGCTGTGCAATGCACAGGATGTAAATGAGAGAAGTGAGAAGGAAAAGATGATGTAGGGCAGCTTATAAGGGAGCTGTGCAAAGTGGGCAAAGCAGCAGCAGTGAATCTAGTCCATGTTTTGTGCAATTACACACTGAATTTATTTGAAAATATGTCCCATCAAGTCTGTGGCCTAGATTAGAACCAAGTATCTACCTTGTATCTCAATCTTTGCTGCTGCTGCTTCTTATTATTATTATGTTATATATAAGATATATATATATAAGATCTTATATAACTTAACACCTAGACTGCACTATCTCAGAGTTTTTGCTTCTAAGTAGTAGAATTCCACATACATAAAGCTTGTAATGAATGATAGAACTTTTTGTGTGTGCCCTGATTTAAGTGTACATACAAAAGCAACAACAAAAATAATGAACTGTCTGAAGGCAGATTAACAATAACTTTTCTAGCTGAGAATCTTTCTATTTTCTGGTTCACTTTCCAAATAATAAATCAAATTCCTCCTACTATCAGTAATTTCAAATGTGACTAGCTCTGTATGAAAGATGTTGATACATCTCTATATGCATTAGTCAGTGGTTGCTCAGCAGGGTGACATCTCTTAGACTTTTGATGGACCCCCATAACAGGAAAGCACACTGAGATATTGTTAAGTTACTTACTTAAATCCACCAAACCACAGAAATTCTGATCTAGATCTGCCCCAGAACCCTTGACTTTCAACCATATGTACAACGGTTCTCTATCAGAGGCTCTACATCACAGAGTAATGTTCAAAATCCTTGGTGACTTTTTACATATGTTCAGGAGTGCGGTACACTTGATGTGTGATGCAAAATATTTTTCCCTGTACACTACGGCTTTGCAAAGGAGACAAATTCACAACTTTTGATATAAAATTTGTCAGTTTCATGTCTCAAACATTTTATTTTTCCATGAGATTATCACAAAAGGACCGTTTTCATATTGTCATTTTGAAATTTAAATAATTTGTCAGTTTTGCTCAAAAATAGGACTGTATTGATCAAAAACAATATTCTGCAGTTTTTAATAAACTACAGTTTTCAAAAATTTATTTTGAAAAGTGAAAACCTTGATTTTCAAGGGATTTTTATTTTCATTTCAGAATTTCATACTCTTAGGCTATCTTAGATAGAAATAAGTCTTCAATAGTCACATCACAAGTTCTTTAAAGGAGAAGCCTTTTACAGAGAAGCCTATCAAGTAGTCTACTACCAGTCAAGACGTTACTTCAAATTTGGGAGTAGATTCTTGGGGTGGGAGGGACACAGAAGAATGTGCAGAATGAAAAAAATTCAGTGTGACTGACTGATTCTTACACATTTGCTGGGATGAATTCCAGAAGTGACATCCTGACCTCATTGCAGTCAATGGCAAAACTCCTGTTGACTTCAGTGGGCCAGGATCCCCTTACTCAATAAACTGAGTAACTTATCTGTATCATATATACCACTGACTTTTCTGTCGTATACTAGCTACCTGATTTCTAAATTTAGGAGACCAACATGTAGAATATGGGAGCCACTGGTGTTTACTGGATAAATCCTGAACCCAGTGACCTGCTTGTACACCAGGCTAGGTAGATACGGGGAGAAGGAATCCTCCTCTCCCACAAAAGTTGGTGAATGGCTATAGAGTCATTCTGTGGATGCTTCTCCAGCCCAGTAGCTGGAGTAACTTCCAGAGGCCCTAGATGCCACACAGTGCAGTGGAGTCACATCAATTCCACTGCCTATCTGGATGTGTAAACACACCCATAGAGAGAAGGGCAGAATTTGCCCTCATAGCTGTCTTTTTGGTTCAGATATTTTTATTAAAATGGAAGGAAAAAAGGCAGAGTTAAGTACATGGGTCCAGATCCTCAGCTGGTGTAAATTGGTGGAACTATGGAGTTATGACAATTCACACCAGCTGAGAATCTGGCTCTTAGCATCAACAGCTGGTGTCCTGCACACAGTAAGTGTGTGAGTAATGAACACAGGCATACTCGTATAAAATACAGTAACATTAATCATAATACTAACCCAAGCAGAAAACCACATGGACCATGGCTATAATGCTAGCAAAAGTAACTCCAATAAACTATGGTGGGTAATATTCAAAGGAATTAACAAGAAAGAATAGGTGACAGTGCCATCAAGTGTGTTGAGCTAGCTACAATCATAATATGTTCAAAGAGAAACATGGTCTGAAACTGTCAAAAACAGGCTGCTAAATGGTGACTGTGGGTACAAACAGGTGATTGCAAATATAAAATCACCCAATTTGTGTACATTAATGCATTTTTATGTGCATTGCCTATCATATTTTTTGTGTGAAGCCTAGGTGCCTGCTCTTAAAAATTTAGTCTCATATGACTTGGCTGGACTGAGCAGCTTTTTTAAATTTGAAAATCAATCAGACACATTTTTACTTTTAGGTTAATTGATTTTGTTTCCCATGGAACGGCCTGTGACTATGGTGCCTCTTCCTTTTTATCCAATATAAGTGAGTACCATCATATGCAAAAAAGATCTATACAGGTTAATGTCAAGGAGCAGAAAGAGAAACACTTTTTTGTCATTTCAAAATAAGTTCTCGATTCCATGCACATTGCATGTCATACAAAATAAAAAGTTAAGCATCCTGTATATCTTCCCATGGGATTGCAATGAAAATCCCTATAGTTCAATCATTTGTATTTGTTTTTTTATAAAATACTGCCTTTCCTTTATTCTTGACACCTGTTATTTTTATTGTACTGTTCTTTTAACAAAGCCTAAAGTCATAAAAATAAACTATTAATAAAAATATTGCATGTTTATTGGTTTATATTGCACAATAATATGACTTTTATGAACATCCATTCTTAACTGCTATTTTACATGAAGTGCTAGAGAGCCTAATTCATTAACATTTACACTAATGTGCTGGGATCAAATAGTTCAAAGTTTGTGTTTGAGCAAACAAAGAAAAAAAACCTAAAAATATAATGTCTATTCTGTCCTGTGGGTGAAATGCAGTGATCTCTGTTACCTCTGTTACCTCTTTACCCTGCTTTTGAGTTATCAGAGCTGCAAGATCATGGATCTTGCAGCCCTAACCCTAACCCACCTCCAGGTCTCCTAACACGCCAGTCTGTTCAAGGCTATCACAGGTACCATGCAGCTGTTCTGTCTGTGTCCCGCCTCCAAAGCAGCTAAACCAAAGGACTTAAGTGATACAGAATGCCTTACTTAGATATTGGCTTGCAAGGAATTGATTTTCAAACTGCTTGGGAAAAGGATGGTGGCCTGTCTCCCCACCTGCCTCCCTGTCTTTCCATCACCCTTCAGCCTCCTCACCCTAGTCTTTCTCATGCTCTCCCCCAGACTACTTGTTCCATCCTCCTTGTCCAGACAGTCCCAGTCTCCCCATCCCCAACTCCTAACCCTAGCCTCTGGCTCCTTCACCCAATCTATTCCCTCCACCTCCACATGTCTAGTTTTTGATCCATCTGGATTTTAGTCAGGCTGCTACTTCCTCCTCCTTTGTGCTACCTGGGCTACAGCAGCGAGAGCACTGAGAGCACTGGAGAAACAATCTACCTCCACTTAGTTCCTGTGCCTGAGGCCACAGAGGCCTGCAGCAGCTGAGAGCAGTAATTGCAAGGAAAGTTTGGCTCATCCCCTGCATGCTTGGGTTGGAGAATGCCCAGTACACATCAAGTCTTGGGAGAATTTAGCTGCTAGATTCTAAGGAGTTTATACTAATCATAAGCACACTGAGAGTTTTTTCAAAGGCTTATAACTTGGCCAAATTTGGGCACATTTTCACAGGAGCAGCAAAAGGCGCATCCCTGATGATAATGTGACACCTTCCCGCACCCCATCCCAGTCAAGTTTCAGCTCCGAAGAATGGAGCTAGAGACGCTCAATGAAATAGTTGTAAGAATTTTTTTTTAAAGTGGCAAAACACATTTTTCCTCCGTCTTGTTCTTGGAAATGGCTGAACCCTTTTAGCTGAAACTTTTTCCAAAAAAATCCAAACCCCCACCCCACCTTTAGTCCAAGGCAGGGACTTGGCATGGGAAATTTCAGCCCAAATAGTTACGGTTTGACAAAGTTATAAACAGTTGAAAACAGGGTCTTGTAATGGGAAGTGTTAAGTAATGAACTATAGATGATTCTACAAGCTCCATCAATAATATTCTGCTGGTATTATTTTGACCTGTTTAGCCCTAATTACTTAAGGTGTCATTTGACCAAAAAAACCATAACTGCCTTCCACACTTCAGGAATCTGTACAAGGCATTGAAATGCTAAGGAACTGTCTGTCCCCAGATCTTCCATAACTAAATACAAACTTCCAGCCTACCAAAGTGCTTTTACTTTGTTATGTGAACCATGACCTTGACAGATGTATTTATTTATTTTACCAGAGCACTTTTTATTTGTATGTGCATTACAAATGGAGTGCAATTAGTTCAGCCTCTGCTCTTGCTTCTACTGTATTTGCACCACAAGTTCAGGTACAGAATCCCTTAAAGATGCATCCTTGGTATCTTGTGGGTATAACATAAGAAAATAAAAAAGTATCAGGAGGTAAGATGTTCCTCTTTCAGATTAATGACACAAACACTTGTTTTGCCCCTGTACTTAAGAATCATGGGGCAACTCCCGAAGGCAAGATTGTATCCAGAAAAGTAACCCTGCCTATGGGGGCCAGGATTCCTGTTATAGTTTCCTCTGTGTTCTTCCACCATGAGACAGAGCTTGTTTTTCCCCCCCTCACCCTGTTGATGAAATTGAGGCCCTGGCCCATGGATATTCCAAAATCCCTGGGGTGAGGCGCAGAGCCATCTATACAGAATCTCTGTGCTTTAGCCCCTGGAAACTCTGTCAGCTTCACTGCAACTGTACTACTAATGATTCCTTGGCTGCAACTACCCCAGGGTCCTTCTCAAAGGGAGATTCCTGCAGCAGAGGCACTCCTGTGGTAATGTATTACAGCTTTTGACTATGTTAAATTTACAGGGACATCTCTGTTGAGTGCAAGAAGATGTACATCCCCTCTCTGGGCCCTCCTTTGGTCAACCCATTCCTTCCTGGCCTGTCTACCACATTTTCCCTCACAGATCCCCATATATGCAGATTAAATATGGCCTCAGTTATCCTCAATCCTTAGATAAAATTCCACTGGCTTCCAGGAGAGTTGTGTTTGAGTATGGACTGAGTAAAAACTAAGTCGGGCTATCAAGGATTTGGCTTGTGTTTTAATGTTGAGTTAGTATTAACTTATTGTAACTTATTATCAGTAACCCAATATGTTAAAGTGAGATAATTTGATTATAGGGCTACAGAATGCACAACAAAGCATTCTAGTCATTCTGAGCTGAAAAACAAGTACAAAACAGACATATTCTTGACTGAAAAATCTTTTTTGTAGTTAGTCATGGCTTTTGTTCACAATAGATTTTTTTAAAATGCTGAAAGAAATGTTTTCTCAACACATGCATATATTATGGTTATAACATTTCATTTCTCCCTAGACTGAGGGAAAATGTACTGTACATACTGTATCCACAGTGCCAGTTTTCCTTAACTGCCTATTCAGTGAGCTTCCCTCTTACTTCACTCTACAGGAGATTTAGTTTTCATATTAACTCATTGCAGGATCTTTTATGAACAGTGACTATCAAACTGTGCTGGTGGGCACATTTGTGCATGCTGGTACAGTTCTCTACTAACTTCCGTTCCCATGTCAATCTTTCACACCACACTCCAGTTCTTCTGTTTATCAGCAGTTGTTTTAAACTTATTTCTAGAAAACAACCTGGAGTGGTTTAGACAAACCAAACCAAATTAGAGCAATAATTATTAAAAGACGTGTACAGGACACAAACAATAGAGTTCCCCACATGTATTTAATTCTTCTCAAGTTTCTCTCATACAAAATTTGTGGGCCAACTGTGGTAATAACTAATAATGTTAATAGAAGATGACAGAAAATTTCAGCTGAGTGATCCTGCACAGGGAAATTACTCTGGCATGCTCTTTTGATTGTATTCTAATTTTATAGAAAACCTGGGATTCTGCATTTGAAAAGGCAATTTGAAATACCAGGTTTTGAAATTCATTTAAATATTTCAAATTTCTTCCTCTTCCAAATATACTTTCCTATCAGAGCCTTTCCTCTCCATCACCAACTCTCAAGGCTTACCAGCTTCCCACTGAGAAGGACTTTCTTCAGAACACATTAACACCCTCTATAATTGGTTGGTCAACTAACTCTTTAGTGATGTAAGGCTCTGCCTTTCTCCAGGTCTCTTGGAGCTGAGCGTTCTTAAATGTAGGCACTGATCCTGCAGTGGGACTCCATGCAGAAGGACCAGAACGATATTTTTCCATTTAAATTGGCTTTGGACACAAAGCACATAAAAAACACATACAACTTCATAATTTTCTCTTTTTTCCCCCTCCCTATTATTAAATGAAACTGTAAATTGCATATTCATCACTGAGATTACCAATAATATGGTGACATGTAGATAGGGTTAGGAGCATGCTGATATATATGAAAAACAAATTTGGTAAATGTGAGTCAATCGCAAGTTGTTGTTATTTGTATTACAGAAGGACCTCAGAACCCCGATAATGGTGAGGATCCTATTGTGGTATGCACTGTACAGACACTGAACAGAAAGATGGTCCCAGTCCCAAAGAGCTTGCTATCTAATTATAAGAGACAACTGATGGATACAGGCAGATGGGGAAGTACAAGGAAACAATGAAGCAATATTGTCTAAATAGACAAGACAGATGGGTAGGAGAAAGGGTGTAAAACACAAGCAGAATGAACAATGTATGGTATCAAATGTCATGTTAGTTCCACATTTGGGGGAGGGGTACAACATAAGAGAGGATCAGTGCTAAACTGAAAGGAAATGGAAGGAAAGGGAATCAGTGGGAATGGGCAAGGAGGAGAGGGGAGGATAGGCAGGTGTGGAATGAAGCTGAGGTGAAAAGACTATGAGGGAGACAGAGGGAGAAGGTTGAAGCAAACAACCCATCAGCACAGGAAAGAGAAAGTCAGACCATAAACAAGCTCTTTAATAGAATTTACCTGAATACTGAAATAGCTAAAAGGTACTCCCTAGGCATGCACATGTCAGAAACTGGACTAGACAGCAAGGCCCCAATTCTGGACTGCATCCTGGCACCTTTAAGAGGGGAGTCCCTGGTGATGAAGGGCCAGTTAAGACCACAGCTCAGGGATGTGGCAAAGGAAGGAGGACTGTAGCCAATGCACTCTGCACTGTGGGTGTTCTGGACAGCCTTCCTGGGGACTATTGCAAGTAAAGCATAAGAGCAGCTCCTGAGGCTATTCTGTGTTATTCCAGGGGTTGAAGTGGACTTTGGTAGCCCCACAAGGTGTAAAGGTGGTGGATAGCCACTTTTATCCTCTTTACCCCCTGCACTGAGCCCAGTGGCATCCCAGAACTGGGGCCAAAATGTTCACATTTTCTAATGTACAGTGAGAACTTTTGTTAATGTGACTTTTAAGTCTGCCATTTCTTGTCACCTTCTTCCCAAGTTTCTAGCCCACTTTGTTGTGTTTGTCACAGACAAAGGCAAGACTTTGGCTTCCATTTCCATTTGCTGTATTAAGTTCTTTTTCCCCTGGGAAGCCCCCAGTTTTGAGTGCTGTTTCATGGGCTCTCAATTTAGAGTCTGAATCTCTTGTAGAAACAAAGAGACAAGAAGTGTGGGTAAGGACCCACTGCTAGTTTCTATGGTCTTAGCTAGGTTACTATAATTTATGGCTCCATTCTGAGGCCTCTATTACTGGACATATAATTTTGTTTCACTTTCACAAAACTTTCTTCAATATCTCATTGGTTCCTATGTATCCAGTGGCACTTCCGAGCCTCCCAAAACAAAACACCGAGATGTAGAGACCGTGACTGAGCCCTGGTCTACGCGACAAGTTTAGGTCGAATTTAGCAGCGTTAGATTGATTTAACCCTGCATCTGTCCACACAACGAAGCCATTTTTGTCGACTTAAAAGGCTCTTAAAATCGATTTCTGTACTCCTCCCCGATGAGGGGATTAGTGCTGAAATTGACATAGCCAGGTTGAATTTGGGTTAGTGTGACACAATTCAACGGTATTTGCCTCTGGGGGCTATCCCACAGTGCTCCATTGTGACCGCTCTGTACAGCGCACTCAACTCAGATGCACTGGCCAGGTAGACAGGAAAAGTCCTGCGAACTTTTGAATTTCGTTTCCTGTTTGGCCAGCATGGCAAGCTGATCAGCACAGATGACTGTGTAGATCTCATCAGCAGAGGTGACCATGGAGTCCCAGAATCGCAAAAGAGCTCCAGCATGGACTGAATGGGAGGTACTGGATCTGATTGCTGTATGGGGAGACGAATCCTTGCTATCAGAACTCCGTTCCAAAAGACGAAATGCCAAAATATTTGAAAAAATCTCCAAGGGCATGAAGGACAGAGGCTATCACAGGGACCCATAGCAGTGCCACATGAAACTTAAGGAGCTCAGGCAAGCCTACCAAAAAACTCAAGAGGCAAACGCCCACTCCGGGTCAGAGCTCCAGACGTGCCAGACATTCTATGATGAGCTGCATGCAATTCTAGGGGGTGCTCCTACAACTACCCCACACCTGTACGTGGACTCCTGCAAGGGAGTCTCCCGCAACAGGGATGAGGATTTTGGGGATGAGGAAGATGAGGAGGAGGGGGAGGTTGAAGATAGCACACACCAGGCAAGCGGAGAAACCGTTCTCCCCAACAGTCAGGAACTGTTTATCACTCTGGATAAACCAACCTGGGCTCCCAGACCTTGAAGGCAGAGAAGGCACCTCTGGTGAGTGTATGTACCTTTGTAAATATAATACACAGTTTAAAAGCAAGTGTCTTTAAGGATTAATTTGCCCTGAAGACTTGGGATGCATTCGCAGCCAGTACGGCTACTGAAAAAGTCTGTTAACATGTCTGGGGATGGAGCGGAAATCCTCCAGGGACATCTCAATGAAGCTGTCCTGGAGGTACTCCCAAAGCCTTTGCAAAAGGTTTCTGGGGAGGGCAGCCTTATTGCGTCCTCCATGGTAGGACACTTTACCACGCCAGGCCAGTAGCACATAGTCTGGAATCATTGCATAAGAAAGCATGGCACTGTGTGGTCCCAGTGTTTGCTGGCACTCAAGCAACATGCGTTCTTTATCTCTGTGTTATCCTCAGGAGAGTGATATCATTCATGGTCACCTGGTTGAAATAGGAGAATTTTATTAAGGGGACCTTCAGAGATGGCCGTTCCTGCTGGGCTGTTTGCCTGTGGCTGAAAAGAAATCATCCCTGCTGTTAGCCATGCTGTGGAGGAAGGGATGAAGCGATCATCCCAGAGAATTGGGTGTGGGGAGGGGTTAGTTGGGTTTGTGCTGCATGTTAACCCGAAAACATCAGCGCCTTCTTTTAAATGTCCAGTGTGTCTTTTTCAATTTTACTCTCCCTTTTTTCCCTCCTGCAGCTGCAAATGTTTCAACACTGCAACTAGCATCTCCATCCCAGAGACTAGCACAGATAAGAAGGTGAAAAAAACACACTCGCGATGAAATGTTCTCTGAGCTCATGCAGTCCACTCAAACTGAAAGAGTCCAGCAGAATGCGTGGAGGCAGACAATTGCAGAGTCCAGGAAAGCACAAAATGAATGCGAGGACAAGTGGTGGGAGCAACAGGAGAGGTGGCAGGATCAAGAGGAAAGTTGGCGGCGGCATGATGAAAGGAGGCAGGATGCAATGCTGAGGCTACTGGAGGATCAAACTGATATGCTCTGGCGTATGGTTGAGGTGCAGGAAAGGCACAGACCGCCACTGCAGCCCCGGTGTAACCAACCTTCCGCCTCCCCAAGTTCCATAGCCTCCTCACCCAAACACACAAGAATGCCGTGGCGGGGGGGCCTCCAGGCACCCAACCACTCCACCCTAGAGGACTGCCCAAGCAACAGAAGGCTGGCATTCAAAAAGTTTTGAAATGCAGTGTGGCCTTGTCCTTCTGTCCTCCCCTCCTCCCCCACCCAACCCGTTGCACCCCTCCCAGGCTACCTTGGCAGTTATCCCCCTATTTGTATGACGAATTATTAAAGAATGCATGAATTTGAAACAACAATAACTTTATTGCCTCTGCAAGTGGTGATCAAAGGGGGGAGGGGAGGCAGTTGGCTTACAGGGAAGTAGCGTGAACCAAGGGGGCAAGTTTTCATAAAGGAGAAACAAACAGAACTGTCACACCATAGCCTGGTCAGCCATGAAACTGGTTTTCAAAGCTTCTCTGATGCGCAGCACGCCCTGCTGTGCTCTTCTAACCGCCCTGGTGTCTGGCTGCGCGTAATCAGCGGCCAGGCAATTTGTCTCAACTTCCCACCCCGCCATAAACGTCTCCCCCTTACTCTCACAGATATTGTGGAACACACAGCAAGCAGTAATAACAATGGGAATATTGGTTTCGCTGAGGTCTAGCCAAGTCAGTAAACTGCCCCAGTGTGCTTTTAAACGTCCAAATGCACATTCTACCACTATTCTGCACTTGCTCAGCATATAGTTGAACAGCTCCTGACTACTGTCCAGGCTGCCTGTATATGGCTTCATGAGCCAGGCATTAAGGGGTAGGCTGGGTTCCCAAGGATAACTATAGGCATTTCAACATCCCCAACGGTTATTTTCTGGTCTGGAAAGTAAGTCCCTTGCTGCAGCTGTTCATACAGACCACAATTCCTGAAGATGCGAGCATCATGTACCTTTCCCGGCCATCCCACGCTGATGTTGGTGAAATGTCCCTTGTGATCCACCAATGCTTGCAGCACCATTGAAAAGTACCCCTTGCGGTTTATGTACTGGCTGCCTTGGTGCTCCAGTCCCAAGACAGAGATATGCCTTCCATCTACTGCCCCACCACAGTTAGGGAATCCCACTGCAGCAAAGCGATCCACTATGACCTGCACATTTCCCAGAGTTTCCAAGAGTATTACCCTTGATAGCAGCAGCACAGTGATCGTGTTGGCTACCTGGATCACAGCAGCCCCCACAGTAGATTTGCCCACTCCAAGTTGATTCTCGACTGACCGGTAGCTGTCTGGCGTTGCAAGCTTCCAGAGGGCTATCGCCACTCACTCGTGAACTGTGAGGGCTGCTCTCATCTTGTGCTTCAGGGCAGGGGAAAGCAAGTCACAAAGTTCTATGAAAGTGCCCTTACGCATGCGAAAGTTTCACAGCCACTGGGAATCATCCCAGACCTACAACACTATGTGGTCCCACCAGTCTGTGCTTGTTTCCCGGCCCCAGAATCAGCATTCCGCAGCATGAGCCTGCCCCATTGCCACCAGAATGTCCAAATTGCCGGGGCCCGTGCTTTGAGAGAAGTCTGTGTCCATGTCCTCATCACTCTCATCACTGCGCTGCCATCGCCTCCTCGCCTGCTTTTGCATGTTCTGGTTCTGCATATACTGCATGAAATGTGCGAGGTCTTTACAACGCTCATAACTGCCGTGGTGATCTGACCGGGCTCCATGCTTGCCATGGTATGGCGTCTGCAGGAGAGCAGAGTGGCAGCGGAAGCGGTCGTTCGATGACGATGGTTTGCAGACCTACTGCACCGTCTGCTGCCAGGACACAACAGCTGAGCGGGCTACACGCTTGCCGTGGTATGGTGAGACAAGAGCAGCTGAGCAGAGTTGCAGCGGAAGCGGCCCTGCGAGACCAGCACGAGAGCAGAGTGGCAGCGGAAGCAGTCATTCGATGACGATGGTTTGCAGACCTACTGCACCGTCTGCTGAAAGCAGTATGACGCCTGCACGGAAAAAAGGCACAAAACGATTGTCTGCCATTGCTTTCACGGAGGGAGGGACGACTGATGACATGTACCCAAAACCACCCACGACAATGTTTTTGCCCCATCAGGCTTTGGGAGCTTAACCCAGAATTCCAGTGGGCGGCAGAGACTGCGGGAACTGTGGGATAGCTACCCACAGTGCAACGCTCCGAAAGTCGACGCTAGCCTTGGTACTGTGGACGCACTCCACCGACTTAATGCTCTTAGTGAGGACACACACAACCAACTGTAAAAAATCGTTTCCTAAAAATCGACTTCTATAAATTCGACCTAATTTTGTAGAGTAGACATATCCTGAGAAAGTGAAATATCTTTGACCCTTTGCTTGCTTCTGTAGCACATTTTTGTGCAAGGTCGCTACTGATTCAGAGGATGTAAAAGATGAACACACATGGTGAAAAGCAGAATGATTTGCACACTTCTAGGCATGTCAGCTATTTTCCATGTTGAGGTGGTGAGGGGTTAATTGGGGATTACATTGCATCATTATGATCATTAATTTTGAATATTCCGTCTAATGACATCTTTGAGGTTAACTATTAGGAAGTGTGATATTTTCTGTTTTAGTTAAATTTAGTGTAATTCACATCTGCAAAGCTTTAGTGAATTGGTGCTTATTCTTAAATTGCTCGTTTCCATGTTATGGGAACTTCAGACCATCACATACTTGATATAGACTCATAAACTGATAGACTTTAAGGCCAGAAGGGACATTGTGATCATTTAGTCTGGTCTCATTCACAGCGCAGGCCACAGAACTTCACCCACAGACTCCTGCAATAGACCCGTAATCTTTGGCTGAGTTCCTGAAGTCCTCAAATCACGATTTAAAGACTTCAAGTTACAGAGAATCCACCATTTACGCTAGTTTAAACCTGCAAGTGACCCCATCCCCCATGCTGCAGAGGAAGGCAACCCCTCCACCACACCGGGTTTCTGAATTAGGATGTGAAGCACATGATGGTAAAATTAAATTTCTGAGTAGTTCTAAAACAAATGTGTTTAATTTAGTTTGTGACATTCAACAGCTGGGATAGGATTTTTACAGACTTTTTTTCTGATTTATTGTTACGGTATAGACTTTGGAAATTGATGTTGGGCACTGATTCATTTGTGAAGCTATGATTATGAGTATGGTGTTTCCCCAAGTTAGTTGATTCTTGCATCACAGTTCACCTCATTGGACTATAATAGGAACAGACCTGTATTGATTACTTGACTTACAGGGGGAAAAAAATCTTTGCACTTCACATTGGGTATAAATTATAAATAACATCTCTAAAGGCTGTGAGTTACAGAAACAGCATTCTTCTGAGACATCCACATGTAAAGCTGTTGTAGTGGTTATTAACTGTATGATTGCAGTACTGGTGTACTTGACCCACAGCAATGATCACTGTCCATAAAATCTTGAAGACTGGTCTCAATCACCTGCCTTTTTCAGTATTGTTCATTAGCACAGACCACCAAAGGTCACTCTAATAACCAGAGGGTCAACATGCACTACATCAGTATAAATTCATTGGTGGAAAAACAACATTATCTTCTCTCTGTCTTCTGTACTAACACAGGGATGCAGAACTATATAGATAGTACATATAGGTCTTTTGAATAAATTCTGTGTGTATTGCATTTATCTTCACAAATGCGGAGACTAAGATATCTGAAATGGAATATCTATGAATGAATTATTGGACATCTCATCATGAGTGGCTAAATGTTATATCAGACCTAAGTCATTGTGTAACACAAATAGACATTTGTGGGTTTTTTCAGTTTTCTGAGACATTTTAGACTTATTTTTTGTTACATTAGGAATTATAATATTAAAAGATGAGCTGAGATGTGTTTAAACCATCCCAAAAAATGGAACTTACAATTTTTTATTTAGGATTTGTACTCTGGTCGCATCAAGAGATCACAGCCCGAATGTGCAAGACACTGTGCAAAAAACAAATCACCAGTTAAGCCAACATTCACGTGTGCCTTACCACTCAAACATCATAATACCCAAATGTATGCAGTCTCCTCAGCTCCATAGCAGACGCCATTTCCACCACAACCTGAATTCCAACCTCAGCTACTTGACAGGGAGTCACTAAAAGCTTGGGCATAGAGCACTGGCCTGTGACTCCGGGATCTAGTTTTGTCACTGTCTTCTTTGGCAAGTCATGGCCCCTCTCTGTGCCTCTGTTTCCCCATCTCTGAAATTAGGATAATGATGTTGGCCTCCCTCGCTTTGATATCTGCTGATGAAAAGCACTAGATAAAAGCTAAGTATTATTATGACTCTAATCAAGAACGTTTCTCATAAGAATTGGTATTTTCAGGGAGTTATACCATGTGGAACTTACTCTGGAGTTTAAATATTTGTTGCTCACAAAGTTTCAACAAAATAGCTTGAACTAACACAATGTATTTAAAGGACACCCATTCTTTTTTTTAAAATTAGAATCTGAATAACTCAAATTGTCTTTAATTTTTAAAAAATATTCAAGTGTTTCCTTTCTCTTACCAATTAAGGGATTGGCACTTTTTTAACACTGAGTCCCGCATGTGTGCCGTTTTATGCAATTTGATAAGGATTTTTCCTGGGTGACCAAATACTAATTTCATGATGGGATAAATAACATCCTTTTTAAAAACATCTATTAACACTTTAGTATATATTATAAAATGCTACCATGAGGTATCATGTAAATAAAATCATTTCACATATTGTCTACACACTATTTCACTTAACTTTTAAGAGCTCTGTGGAGCTCAAAAGCTTGTCTCTTTCACCAACAGAAATTGGTCCAATGAAAGATATTACCTCACGCACCTTGTCTATCTAAATGATAGCTTTTAAAAAGTCAATAGCCACAGATTTCTGATTGTCCGTGCACACTGTCATGAGTTTTAAAAGTTCATAATTGTGTATCATGGAACCCTCTTACATTGGAGTCCTTTTTTTTTCCACAGTAAGGCTTTGATGTTGTGTAGATGTTCACTGTAACCCACAGTGCTGTTTGCACAGTAGAATTCACACACCCTCTGAACAATGGCTTGGTGAACAGGCTTTATGTGGGAAATTATGGGGGCTGGAGGGGGACATAATCCACCCACAGGAAGTTACAGTGCTACAGTGTAGGTACACATCCAGTGGCCTCTCTTTTAGCTAGATCCAAAGGTTCCTTACGCCTCCTTATACTGAACTCATTGGAAGCCTGTCTCAGTCAACATATGGCAGATGCAGAAATCCCATTGCATGGCTTTTTTGCCTGCCGGTAGCCCACTGTGTTAGGCTTCTGCAGGTGGATGGCAGCTTGGAGAACCTTGTACAGAATTCAGGAGTTTCACTCTTCGCTATAAGGAGTTTCTCTGCCCTAAGTCCTTTGCTTTGGCTGCGCTACACTCAACTATACTTTAGCCAAAGGTGGCTCTATGCCACATTTGTGCTTTCTGTCCCTGTGGTTGCCAAAGCCCAGTCTGGACCCTGGTGCAAATTAGAGCAGACCCCGAGCTGTTATAACTTGTGCCAGCTGGTAATAGCCCGCTCAGCTGCCACTGTCCATATCTACCAGCATGTCCCCTACATGTAAGGATGTGCATTGAGGGGCCTGTCTCAGAGCCATCTATGCAAACTCTGCACCGTTCAAGGAGTCCCCCAGCTGACCAATTACCAAAAAGGCTGGAACAGCACGAAGGAACTGGAAATGGGGAGGCTGACTTTGTGTTTTATATCTGCATTCACTGTCAGTGAGTTTTATTGTATTTGTGTAATAAACTAGATCTGTTGTTGTATGTCAGCGCGTATGTGCTTATATGACAGAGTTTTTTAAACTATTCGATTCAAAGAAAGAAAGGTTTTGACTAGAACCAACCAACCCAAAGCTAAAAATCTAGACTAGTACTCTATTCATTTATTTCATTGTAACTACTCTCTTTCTTCTAATCACTGAATATCTTAAAGTGCCATTTTTAGCCCAGGTTTTTAACCTTTACTCTTTCTCTTTTGTTCAATTTATTAATGTAGTTTTTCTGTTCTATTTATATCACCAGGGCCAAATATAGCCCCAGACTACCCTATTAATGTTAATGACAGTTCCTTCTTAGACTGAGAGCAGTATATGGTCCTTACTGTGTAAGCCAGGTAGGATTAAGAGAGGCAAACAGGTGGATTCCCACTCTTCTGGGATACAGCTGACTGCCATCAGGTGCTTTAATAACTAATAGTATAAAATGATAACTGCAGTAGTACTATCCTCCTGTTTCCATCCTGCTTCACAAACCTGCATTGGCTGATGCAAGCTTATTTTGGGCAATATTGGAGGGTGAGGTTTTGCAGGGGAGGGTCTGTCCTAACAAACATACAAAATATTATGTCTGGCTCTACGGAGGTAATATCCTAGAAACTAGAGATAACATGTTTTAGGACATCTTACCCTTCCCTACTATTGCTGCGCATGATTCTATAACTTCCTTTGGAAGATTAGTCCACCGTCTAAAGGGACTCATATATTTGCCCTGATATTCAGCCTAAATTTTAATGTATTTCGTGTTATCCTGTTATTCCATCTTGGATCCTCTATAAACTATTTCCTTCCTTCCTTTTAAGTGATTATTATACTCATGACTTAGTTCTTTATATATTCCCCCAGAAGTCAATGCTTTTATGTTTAGACATTTTTGTTGCTTTTTTCTTAAATCTTTCAAACTGTTGACTTCTTTGTGGTATTGAGGTGTCTAGAATTGTATCCAGTGTGCATGGATACACATGGTCAGTGGTTTTCAAACCTCTTGAGCCAATGGACCCGTTGCCCACTTTTTCGAAGTTTCTCATTCTCCCTGTAAAAAATATTTATGGATTTGTATTGAGAGACTTTTTTTCTCTCTTTCTTCTTCAGTCTTGCTGGTGATGCTGCAGGAGTGTTTGCTCTTTCAGAGGTTTTGGAACTGGGGCTTAACTGGCAGAACAAAATATTCGCAAAAGACTGAATAATTTCCAAGAAACACTTTCCAATTTTAGATGGATGTTGATGAGGTCCTTACCTGAGGAATTTAAATAAACAAAATGTACCCTTGTTTTGATACAACCTGGTATTTTCCAAGGTAAAATATTTAATTGATTTTAAAAAATAACTTTATGATAGAGAGACAGTTTAATCACATCTACATAAGTGGATGAATTCCATCAGAGACAGGGAAATTCACTCACATGCAAATGTGAACAGCACATCTGGACTTTCATTATATACCCATTTCCATCTGCTTATAAATTTCTGAAAAAAATCTTCTTTCTGGATTACATTTTCCATGCTTGCTCTTAGGCCAGAAGTAGTTTGGTTTTTTGGGTTTTTTAGGAAAGAATTATTAAAATCCATTCATTTCCTGGAGTTATGGAAAGGTGAATAAAGAAATATTTCCCATTTTAGTAAATTTAGAGCGTTTTTTCTTCTTGTACATGGCATCAAAATGGCTGCTCTTTACAACTGGAAACATTCCAACTGTCTATCTTCACTGAGAACTAAGCCCTGAGTTTAACAGAGCTTAAGGCCATCCTGGGTCTTTTGATCATCTAATTTGACCTCCTGTATATCACAGTTCATTAAATTTAAATACCCAAATACTGAGTCTGGTGACTTTAGTTAGAGCAAAGCATTTCAGTCCTCAGGAGACTAAACTGTTGTGAGCAACACACAGGAAGAGAACAGGAGGGATGAGGTGCCACTAATGCCCAAGTCTTCTACAATTATTGCTGACACTGGGATAGATCTCATTCCCATTAAAGTTATGTGAGTTTATACCCAGATGATCGTAGCAGGTGATCCATACCCAATGTTACAGAGGAAGGAGAAAAGTCCTAAGGTCCCTGCCAATCTGACCTGCAGAAAAATTCCTTTCCCACCTCAAATCTGGTGTCCCATCTCCAGCTGTGGCCAATCTCTGGTGATTCAGTGGAAGGTGGGAGGAAAAAAAATACATCTGGCCAATTGTGCAGTGGGGAGGGGAGAATTTCATTTCCTGACCCCTGCATGTAAAGTGTGGTAGTAACTTAATAAATATTGGAGCCACTAAACTCCCTGGAGTGCTAAGGGAGAAACCTAACTAATATCTGCTTCAATAGTTTTCATCACAGTAAGATTTCAATGCAGAATGCTGACACTGGGATAGATCTCATTCCCATTAAAGTTAATGGCGAAATTCTCTCATTGAGTAAGATCAAGTTCATATGGAATGTGATATTAGCTGCTCCGCTAAGGACCAAATCATGAGGTGTGGAGTACCCTTAATTCACTTTGAAGTCAATGGGATTTGAGGGTCAGCAGCAGCTCACAGAATCAGACCTTGGAGTAGCAGTGTAGTTAATATCTGTGGAGAAAGTTCTCAACCTAGAAAGTTTTCTCTGCAGAATTATTTCAGTGCAAAGAAATTTATATTGAAAACCCTCTGCTCTGGTGCAGCATGGAAAGCCTTTGTCCTGCATATCTTGTAAACTCCACAGGATGGAACCACTGTTCTGCATAATTTGTAAGTGCCACAGAAGGAGATTTTTGTCCTGCACAGTTGGCAAACGCTGAAGGAGGACACCTTTGTCCTGCACAGCTGGTAATCACTGCAAGAGCAAATTATGGGGAATCTGTTAGTGAAGCCAGCAGAGCTTGTACATTCTGCAAGCTCGGTAATTTCAGTTGAAGGAGTTTGTAAACTCTTCTAGCCAAAGAGCTCTGTTGTTTTTGGATTTTTTTCCTTGGGGAGGGCGGCAAGGGAAGAAAAGGGAAATTAAACTACAGTCATAAGTGTATGTACAAACAAACCCTGAGATGACTGATTGATCAATTGCTCACTCATTTTTGTACGTACATTTTTGTAAACATGGTAGCATTTTTTTATTTCCTGTCTTTATTTGTATGCTACTTAGCTTCCTCCTTCTTATTTCTCTGTCCTTACTAGTGTTTCCTTTACCTCCAATTTAATGTATCATCTGCATAATTGATTTAATGAATTAATATCCAGTTTGTTCATTCTTCCAGATCATTAATAATCATGTTTAAAAGAAACGAACCTATTACCAATCTTTTGACACTTCTCTAGACACCTCCCCCAACCCACTGCTTAGATATTTATCATTACTCATTGTTCATAGTGCTTTATCCAGTTTTCAAGCTAAGTGACATTGCTCATTTCCAAGACAGTTGGAATTAGTTTAACAAGTACATTTTCATAAGACAATGAACCAAATGCTTTACTTCAGTCTTGATAAAGTGGGCCTGATTCGCCGTTATGCTACTCCAGATTTAAGCCTGTATAACTCCAAAGTAATACAGTCTAGAATCAAGTGCAGTGTATAAATCTACATCTACTGCAGTCTAGATATAATGCCTATATCTATGTCTGTATTGCTATCACTATCAATCTCTAGTTAGCTAGTGATAGCTATCCAACAATCTAAAAATAGAGATAATGGTAACCACAGGACCACTAGAGTGCTGAAAGCTATAATCCATTGTGTGTGTCTTCACCAGGTTGCAGGCTAGGTAGAAATGGCACACAGCCAGACCTATAGAGAAAGGCACCATAACGGATAGTCCCATCGTCTACTAATTTTTATGATTCAATCAAGAAAAGTGATTGATTTTGGGATCTTTATTGCTATAAATCTATACTTGTTTAATCCTAATGTCCCTATTACCAAAAGGTGCTAGCAGATTTTTTATTTTAATAATGTTCTATTATTTTGTTAAGATTTGAAGTTAAATTTATCAGATGGTAATTTATCTTTATTTGTTTTTTAAAGAAAATTAGCACCACATTTTCTTTTCTTTTTTTCCACTCCTCTGGTACCTACCTGCTTCTGCGTGAGTTTTCAGAAATAATTGCCAGCAGTTCAGCAAGTTCATTAGCTGATTCCCTTAAGATGCTGAGATCCATGTCATCCAGACCTGATGATTTGTATATTCAGTTTTTCCAAGTATTCCCTTTCTGGTTTTTTTTACCAACAGCTGTATTGACAAGGTCTTTATTACTTCTAATTGTCAATACCTCTTTTCTTTATTGTTCCTGATATACTGATTTTAAAATCAGTTCACCATCTTAACCATATTAGAATAATTGTTTATTTAATCTCATTTAATAACAGATCTACTTTCTCCTTAGTATTCCTTTTCCTTCTGATATACGGTACTTGTTAAATATATAAATATAGCTCTTCCTGTTCCCCTTTATCCCTTTGGCTAACATTAAATCATTCTCGTCTTTACTGCCCTTATCTTTTCACTCGAATCCTTAGCTGACAGTCCATATTTTTATTAGGATACTTGCCTGATACCCCTTTTCCAAGATAGATTCTTTTTTACCCTCAGTTCTTAGAGCAGTCCCTCAGAAAGTCACATTGGCTGCTTTTGTTGGCATATTATAGGATGTTTAGCTGTGTTCTACACTCATGGATTTTCATGTGTCTTCCCATTACAGCATGCTCCTTAGATTTTACAGGTCCCCAAGCAATTTATTCCTTGAAGCCTTTATACCACTGTATTCTATCAACCCATTGCTTAGTATAGTTTATTCAAATAGCTTTTAATCACTTGGTATGAATATTTCCTATTATGTCACATTCCCAAACAGTTCTTTCTATTGGTAAGAAGTAGATTCACAATGGCTTCTCATGTAGCTAATGTAGATCGATCTAGTAGCTAAGAATATGATTGTGATCTAGGAAGCCCTAGATTTTATTTCTGATTCTGCACTGACTTGCAGAAGGGATAAAAACCTCATGTCTCTGGGTTTAAACCAATCTCTAACTATGAGGAATTAGGATGAGATGTTCAGGGGGGCACATTATCCCACATCTGCTTGCTAGGGGTTCTTGCATCTTTCTTGGAGGCATCTGGTGACAGAATACTGGACTAGATGGCCCATGGGTCTGATCCAGCATGGCAATTCCTGTGTTCCTAGGACCTTGGATAAGTCAGTTGTTGTATCTCTGCCTCAGTTAACCATCCGAACATAAGGATAATAATCATCTTTGTAAAGTACTTTAAAATCTGCACATAGAAGATGCTATATAATTGCAAAAAATGTGTTATAAAGTAGTTCGGTATAGTATTCTCTGTGTTCTTGATCATGGAGTAACATAGATATTTCTTTGGTGATCAATGTGTAGTTCTATTTTGTTACCCAACAGATGTCTCAGTACGTTTTGTTTTTTTTTAACTGAGTGCAGGATCCTGTGAGTTTGGGCTCCTGTATAGTTGGTCCCTTAACTTGTCAAGTTCATTCTTTATTCCTGAAGCTCCAGAAGATGTCCAATTTCACCTTTATTTTATATTACTTGTAACTTTACCCAAAGTACTTTATTGATACTCTTTTAATTTGTATTGGTTAGAGCTGAGTGAATTTGGAAATTCCATCCTGTGAGAAATTCTGACATTTCAACATGATTTTCTCTCAAATAAAGATGATAAAATGAAATTTCAATTTTTTTCACAGAATGGAAATTCTGAACAATTTTAATTTGGAAATGTCTAAATGTTTTGTTTTTACATTTTTGATCACAGTTAAATATTTTTACTTTTCCAAAATTGAAATGTTTCTGAATGGATCTGAAATTATTTGTTTTGAGTCAGATATTAAACTGCATTTTCCCACAATGGTGCATTGCCTAATAGGAGTTATAGCACAGGAGCCTTTTGACTCCATTCTCCTTTATGGGCCAGGCTCCCTGCCCCAACTACATTTCCCACAATGCACCAAATCATGTGACTCCCATGTTACCCAGCACAGCATGATCAGAGGAAAGTCCACATTGCATTAGGAGAGCTATCAGTTCTCTAGGAAGCCGGACCCAGAGGAGAGAATGGAGGGGCCGAACTCCAACTCTCATAGGGCAATATGCCACAAAGGATATACAGTTTAATGTTTCGTTGAACTGATTTGAAACAAAACATTGGAGGTCCATTCAAAAAATGAAATATTCTGATTTGGGTCAAACCAACCCAAAATTAAATATGGGGGAAATAAATATTTTCAGCAAAATCAAAATGATCCTTTGGAAAATGTTGATTTTGTGAAACCCACATTTTCTGTCAGAAACTCATTCTAATGGAAAATTCCCAACCAGCTCTACTGTTGGTTTTGCAAATATTTATGACATATAACGCTAACTCTTCTATTCTTCCCTTTCTGTCTTCCTTGTACAGATCATACTCTTCAGTGTTACTATTCTGTTTGGAGAACAATACCACCAAATCTATTATGCCTACTAGGGCATTTAATATAACTTCTAGCTCATGTTGCATATGTCCAGTATGCCTTGAAATTTTCTAGATTTTTTGCATAAATAATAAAGGTACTACCTTTATAGTGTTTAATTTTATATGACACATTTTGCTCTCCCTTCAATGGGAGCTGAAGGTGCATATTTGAGGGCAAATGTTGACCTTTAAAGGGCCATGAAGGGCAGTGTAGAGAGCTGACAAGGTAACAAGGCTGAGTTTTTGTTTTTGTCTTTTCTGTATTACTCAAGCCAAGAGTCATCATAATCATAGAAACTAAACAGCCATGGTAGTGATTTTATCACCAGGGAAATTGTTCATCTGTCAGTAAGATTGTTGCTAGGAAAGGAAAAATAAAGATAGGGAGCTAAAATTGCCTTAGACCATTGAGTCATCAGGCCCTCTAGATTCAAAGCCTGAATTGTTTTTGGAGAGGAGTGGGGTAAGAGAGTTGCTGTAGGAAAGCTTAAATTGATCAGTGTCTCAATAACGTTGGTGTGTGATCTCTGAGGAAATGAGACGGGTGCATAGGAAAAGGAGAAATGGAGGAAGGGAGGGGAAGGATATTAAAATAAAGTTTTTTGGACATTGTTTTTGTCATTCTGTGTTTCTGAAGATGCCAATGATAAAGAATAAAACAGTGTTATATTCTCTGCATCCAATTTAATCTAAATCTAGGCCAACAGAAATGAATATTGGTGTGTGTAGAGAGATAGAAGTCTGGAGTGGCAGAGTACTGTGTGTATGCCTTTTGGGGTGTGGTAGTGGAGCTGTGTGCATAGGAATCAAGGGTGAAGAGGTGGAGGCTGTCTGCCTATAGAGGCTCAATATGGCACTAAATGTGTGCAAGGACAAGGAATCTTAGGTGGTACAAATGGCTGTATGGGGAAGACTGCCTACGCAAGAGTGGTTAAGGAATACGTGGTGGCGAGGTGTCTGTACGTGGTGGCTTGTGGAGAGATACTGTTCTTGTGTAAGGAGTGTCTATATTTGTATGTAGTAGCAACATGTCTTTATGTAAACTGGTCTCTGTAGGGGTTGACTCTTTGTGTAAGGGGTGTGTGGTGACAGTGGATTGTCTCCCTATAAGGGTGCCTTTTAGACAGATACGTGGAGGATTGCAGGTTGTCTTTTTGTGAAGGAGGAGCTATATCTTTATGCGGTGGTGAGGTGTCTCTTTGTGATAATGAGGTGTTTCTGTATAGACTTGGGAAGTCTGTGTAAAGTGTAATTTTGTGGTGGTTGTCTGTGTAGGTTCAGCGGTAGTCAGTTATTTTTGTCGAGGTCCAAATTTCTTGGTAAAGGTATAGTCAAGTTCCAAACTCCAGAGGAACATTTTTTCACACTGCAATAACAACAATGCTAATAATAAGTAAATAAAAAGATTTCACGGTCCTGGTTGTCCAGATTTGGCCCACGGTCCACCTGTTGACGACTACTGGTATAGGGTGCGATAGTTTTGTCTGTGATGAGCATGATGTCTGTGGATGTGATGGATGGTCTCCAGGTAAAGGGTGTCTGTGAGGGAATTTGGTGCTGGGTTTTTTTATTTAAAAGGTGATTGTGGAGAAATTTCTGTGAGATGTGATGGATTGTCTGTGTAATGGATGTCTGTGTTTGGAGGGAGGTATATGTATGTGATGTGGATTGTCTTTTCTAAAAGGTGTTAGTGGAGGAGTGGTATGTGTATTAGCTGATTGCCTTTTTGTGAAAGGTATTTGTGCGGTGGGGAGATATCGATGTGTCATGTGGATTGTCTCAGTAAAGGGTTTCTGCGGGTGGACATATGTAGCGAATTGTTTTTGAAAAAAGAAAAGGAGTACTTGTGGCACCTTAGAGACTAACCAATTTATTTGAGCATGAGCTTTCGTGAGCTACAGCTCACTTCATCGGATGCATACCGTGGAAACTGCAGAAGACATTATATACACAGAGACCATGAAACAATACCTCCTCCCACCCCACTCTCCTGCTGGTAATAGCTTATCTAAAGTGATCATCAAGTTGGGCCATTTCCAGCACAAATCCAGGTTTTCTCACCCTCCCCCCACCCCCCCACACACACACAAACTCACTCTCCTGCTGGTACTAGCCCATCCAAAGTGACCACTCTCTTCACAATGTGTATGATAATCAAGGTGGGCCATTTCCTGCACAAATCCAGGTTCTCTCACCCACCCCCCACCCCCATACACACACAAACTCACTCTCCTGCTGGTAATAGCTCATCCAAAGTGACCACTCTCCCTACAACGTGCATGGTAATCAAGGTGAGCCATTTCCAGCACAAATCCAGGCTTTCTCACCCCCTCCCCCCGGGACACACACACACACACACACACACACACAAACTCACTCTCCTGCTGGCAATAGCTCATCCAAACTGACCACTCTCAAAGTTTAAATCCAAGTTTAACCAGAACGTCTTGGGGGGGGGGGGGGTAGGAAAAAACAAGGGGAAATAGGCTACCTTGCATAATGACTTAGCCACTCCCAGTCTCTATTTAAGCCTAAATTAATAGTATCCAATTTGCAAATGAATTCCAATTCAGCAGTTTCTCGCTGGAGTCTGGATTTGAAGTTTTTTTGTTGTAAGATAGCGACCTTCATGTCTGTGATTACGTGACCAGAGAGATTGAAGTGTTCTCTGACTGGTTTATGAATGTTATAATTCTTGACATCTGATTTGTGTCCATTTATTCTTTTACATAGAGACTGTCCAGTTTGACCAATGTAAATGGCAGAGGGGCATTGCTGGCACATGATGGCATATATCACATTGGTGGATGTGCAGGTGAACGAGCCTCTGATAGTGTGGCTGATGTTATTAGGCCCTGTGATGGTGTCCCCTGAATAGATATGTGGGCACAGTTGGCAACAGGCTTTGTTGCAAGGATAGGTTCCTGGGTTAGTGGTTCTGTTGTGTGGTATGTGGTTGTTGGTGAGTATTTGCTTCAGGTTGGGGGGCTCTCTGTAGGCAAGGACTGGCCTGTTTCCCAAGATTTGTGAGAGTGTTGGGTCATCCTTCAGGATAGGTTGTTGATCCTTAATAATGCGTTGGAAGGGTTCCACATACCACACCACAGAACCACTAACCCAGGAACCTATCCTTGCAACAAAGCCCGTTGCCAACTGTGCCCACATATCTATTCAGGGGACACCATCACAGGGCCTAATAACATCAGCCACACTATCAGAGGCTCGTTCACCTGCACATCCACCAATGTGATATATGCCATCATGTGCCAGCAATGCCCCTCTGCCATTTACATTGGTCAAACTGGACAGTCTCTATGTAAAAGAATAAATGGACACAAATCAGATGTCAAGAATTATAACATTCATAAACCAGTCAGAGAACACTTCAATCTCTCTGGTCACGTAATCACAGACATGAAGGTCGCTATCTTACAACAAAAAAACTTCAAATCCAGACTCCAGCGAGAAACTGCTGAATTGGAATTCATTTGCAAATTGGATACTATTAATTTAGGCTTAAATAGAGACTGGGAGTGGCTAAGTCATTATGCAAGGTAGCCTATTTCCCCTTGTTTTTTCCTACCCCCCCCCAAGACGTTCTGGTTAAACTTGGATTTAAACTTGGAGAGTGGTCAGTTTGGATGAGCTATTGCCAGCAGGAGAGTGAGTTTGTGTGTGTGTGTGTCCCCCTGGGAGGGGGGGTGAGAGAGCCTGGATTTGTGCTGGAAATGGCCCACCTTGATTACCATGCACGTTGTAGGGAGAGTGGTCGCTTTGGATGAGCTATTACCAGCAGGAGAGTGAGTTTGTGTGTGTATGGGGGTGGGGGGGTGAGAAAACCTGGATTTGTGCAGGAAATGGCCCACCTTGATTATCATGCACATTGTAGGGAGAGTGGTCACTTTGGATAAGCTATTACCAGCAGGAGAGTGAGTTTGTGTGTGTGGTTTTTGGAGGGGGGTGAGGGGGTGAGAGAACCTGGATTTGTGCAGGAAATGGCCCACCTTGATTATCATACACATTGTGAAGAGAGTGGTCACTTTGGATGGGCTATTACCAGCAGGAGAGTGAGTTTGGGGGGGGGGGGCAGAGGGTGAGAAAACCTGGATTTGTGCTGGAAATGGCCCAACTTGATGATCACTTTAGATAAGCTTTTACCATCAGGAGAGTGGGGTGGGAGGAGGTATTGTTTCATGGTCTCTGTGTATATAATGTCTTCTGCAGTTTCCACAGTATGCATCCGATGAAGTGAGCTGTAGCTCACGAAAGCTCATGCTCAGATAAATTGGTTAGTCTCTAAGGTGCCACAAGTACTCCTTTTCTTTTTGCGAATACAGACTAACAGGGCTGTTACTCTGAAACCTGTTTTTGAAAAGTGCATCTGCGTTGGGGGGTAAATGTGTTATGGTGAGGGAGATGTGTGTGCAAAGGGTGTCTCTGAAGCGGGGTATCTGTGTGGGGAGTGGTGGTGTCTGTGAAAGGCATATATGTGTGGTGGTGGATTGTCCTTGTGTAAACAATGTCTGTAGGGGGATAGCTGTGTGGGGTGTCTTTGTTAGCAGTGCCTTCCCTTGTCTCTGTTGCTGCAAGGACTCAGGGTAAGTTGTCAGTAGCAGCTCCTTTAGGGGCCACTCCCATCACGAAGTCACCCACCCACCCCACACTATAGATCTCTCCCCTGGACAGGCCGGGGCCATCATGTCCTTTATTGTTGTAACTCCCAGATTGTGATACTGTCACAAAACTGTTGCTAGGCAACAAATGTGGTTACCAAGTCTCAGCGAATAGCTGAAGGGGAAAGCGAAGTGTTGCACCATTGTAGAGTAACCATAGCAATGACCTACTATTACAGACTAAAGAATTATCATTAACAATGTTAAAGTATCAAACGGAGGCCCAGGATCCCGAGACTTCCAGGCAGCATCTCTGCATAATTGGGTTATCTAGGAAGAGATCCCGACTCCTTCAGAGCACTTGGCTCCTTGTCTGTATGAGAGGGTGGGGGGTTGTTAATATTATCGTTTGTTTGTATTTATAAAAACAAATGTGCCGTGCAGTTAAGGGCCCACGGGTAAGACAGTAAACCACATGCGCATAATACAGCTTACACAAATGCATTTTTGCGCTGGGGGAAGGAACCGCAGAAAAGGTTCCCTTTTCTGCCGGGGCTTCCTGGTAACAGGGCTGGTTACCGTGATCGTTATTTGTTGTTGAAAGCCATCTAGTCTGACTGCCTCTCTTTAAATCAATGCCAAAGGGGAACCGGGATTCAGTTACCGAAGCGGTTACTCGTGTCCTAAAAACTCAATTGCGTTGCCTTCAAGTTGGGCCAGACACTCGGCCCCTGTCATGAAACTGACCTTGGAAATGCAAGTGCCAGTTTAGCGGTGGGCTTCTGCTTTTTTTACCCAGGGCTCTTCCGGAGCTGGAATGACATGAAGTGATCGCTGGTAGCTCCCGATGGACTCCATAGTTCTCCCCCTTTTGTCTGGAGTGCCTGAGAATGTATTGTAAGGAGAGGCTCCCCTGTAAACAGGAGTCACAGCAAGCGTGATCTGGGGCAAACCAGGAGGTCATAATGTGTGTCTTACCTTGTGAACTTACTCGCTTGTTGAGGGTGCTCGGCAAAACGCGTGACTGGTCCGTAGCGCGCTGTGGAACGAAAGGACTTTAAATGTGCTTTAGGGACTCCAGTCTGGGACGGTCCTTCGCAAGGCTTCGCTTGCCAGAGTTTGGGGGGGGGGGGTGATAAGCACACGCCCTTTTCGGTCTTGTTTTTAGTGCATCGCTCTGCTCTTTTCCTAGCGTGTAGTCAAGGCGTGTAAGTAAAACCCTGCGCACTACTCGACACGAGAATACACCTGTGAGTGATGTGATCAGACAGGTAATGTGTTCAAGTCCCTCTCGTAAGACTGAAACAGGGAGCTTTGGAGAGGGACCAGCAGACAGCACTCGCCGTTTATTTTGTGTCGTGTCTTATGCTGAACAATGGAATGGTTGAACTTGCAGTAACAAAACGACCCCAAAGCAAACCAAAGGGTGATGATTATTATTTTGTTTTTTTTGTATTTTGCAGGGACCGAGCGTCATGAGCTAACTTCCTGGAAGAGTTTTCCGTCGGTTTTCAAATTCTTCAGTGAAGCATCCGAGGCAAAGAACAGTTCAGTCAAACTAGCCCCAACACGACGCTCCAACAGAATCAAATATGAAGAGCTTTAAGCGGAGAAAAACATCTCCTTGCTGCTTGTTTTCTGCAAGCAGTCTCCCAGCCCCTCATTAGATTGTTTTCTTTCTAGAGCACAGGGTCGTGATGTATACATCTAAATAGCGTTTTGCATTATTTCTAGATGAGTGCAACTGTCAAAGCAATATGGGTTCACTGGTTGTGCTTCCTGTGGGCTGTAGCTTGGATTTCGTGCTGCCCATCAGTGCGCAGATTAAGGCTGACAGCAGTACTGCACAGTGCAGCATGGTGCAGCTCTAATTGCCCTGACATAGCCCTGCACCGAGCTGATGCCAGAGTTTAACAGCTTCTTCGTGGTCCTATCGCCTACAGGATTTTTGCTGCTTCCTTCCAGGGTTCACTTTTCTTTCTTGCTTGCTTTCTAGGACAGGAGCAAACTTTGGGGTTTATTCATTTTTAACAGAATTGCTTTTAAATAATGTATTCAGGTAGATTTCTCTCCCCTCTTCCTCCTCCCTACTCTTCTTCAGCCTTTAAAATGCTCAGACATCTTTCTAACAATGGAGTATTTTTGTTTGTGCTTTTTAGGGCGGTTAGTTAAGCCATAATGACCCAATTTAAAATTTTTAAAATAGCACAAAGACGATGGCGTAGTATTTGGATTTCTAAATATGAATTGTTCCCTGTAGCTTTTGAGACCAGAGGAGAGGCTGTGCATAAAAATAGCTCCTAAGAAATAATAAATTAATGAATAGGTATTTCTATGGAGGACCGTTTCTGAATTTAAAATAAGGTTTCTAATAAATCTGTACATTTCAGAAGGAAAGGACTAAATTTAAACCAAAATGAACCGATGCTATTTATGCTGAAATCTTTTGCTTCGTGATTTTAGGATTCCCATTTTTACAGAGAGTTTGTATCTCTGAATAATTTTAAAGCACGGGCTGTAATACGTGTTTTAGTGAAAATTGTAACATAGATTAAATACCTGTATTTAAAATTTACTTTTAGAACTTGGTTGATACCTTTATTTTTTATTCTAATAGAATGTCTATTTTGAGACAAAGCAAAATATAAATTACTCTTTTTAAAGAGGGACATAATTTTGAATAGTAAAAAAAATGAATATTTACAATCAGTAGTCTTTTCTTCTCTGGGACCAAATGGGATCAACTCTTCACACTTTCTGCAGATAAGGGGTCCAAAAACTTGGGTCCAAATTTGTGGGAAAGTCTCTTTGTATAAAGATTTTTTCCTTCTTTGGCATTATTTGTCGAGCTCCACTTGCTTTTGAAAGCTCTACCTTACAATGCCAATTGCTTTATACTTTACCAATTCAGCAACCGTCTGGACCACACTGTGAATTATGATAGCATAAATAAATAAAAAGTCATGAATGACTGATTTTGCTGATTTTTTAATTCAAAGAAGCTTACATTTTCATATTCGGAATTTTTAATAACTGTAATGCCTCACCATCCTGTATTTATTCAATTTTTGATTCAACGTAGGCCTAATTTCTTTCAAAGTGTTTGCAGAAATAATGTCCCTGCCTTACACACCTGGTGAAATACACAGACAGTTTCACAGAATTTAAAGGCTCAGAAAATCATTGAAATTGCAGACCTCGGAGGGAAGTGTTTTTAGTAATAGTAGCTGATGTCAGCAACTTTTAACTGCTAATGTCTGATAAGCAACAATATGTGCCTGATACCGTGTCTGGCATACAAGTACACTAATTAGTTCTTATAGGTTTGATGAAGCTAAATTAAAGTGATCTTTTCTTCAGTGGTCATGTCTGCATCGCCTCTGTTGTTGTTAGAGCAGAGGCAAAGACAGCAAAAATCAAAACGGTATTTCATCCAACTGCTGTGTTACTTCAAACCAGTCAAATCGTCGGCAGCCACCACATGGGTTTGTGATATTGACCCCTTTTTAGTGTGATTTTTCCCGTTTCGGCGTTGAAGGAGGAATTCAGTACGGAAGGGGTGAGGGTAGGGGGCTATTGTTGTTAATAAGGTGTTTTAAAGTGTTTAATGTGGATTTCAATGTATTTTGTCTGGAGTAAACGTACCAGTAACCGAATCATGTCACCTCAGTGTAAGGAGAGATTCTTCCGGATCTTTCCATTTTATTTGCTAACTTCTTTTCTTTGGTTTCATAAAGCGTGTGCAGTGCTCAGTGTTGGAGGGTCACAATTAGCCAGCTGAAATACTCCATGTATGTACACCAGGCATTGCTGTTATTTAGCTAACCCGTGGTGTTTTGCAGTTCGCACATTACTCCGCTTCTAACCAGGGGAAATCACGGTAAAATTGCCTGCTATAATCTGCAGTCTTCTCTCCATTATAGCTCCTCTCCCTTTTGTAAATGTCCCTTACACATGGAGGTCGTCGCTGTGTTTCCTGAGTTAGACTTTCGCAAGCAAGATGCGAGGGGTTTTGCAAGCTGTGGAGATTCCCCAAACAGAGGCAAAGGAAAATCCACGTTTGCCGCTGGGCAGCTTCCAGTGTAATCGTATTTCTCAATTTAACCTGTTGATTATGGGTTTGCTGTATAGGCGTAAGAATATGGTTCACCTCATTTCTCCCCAAGTAACTTCATGCTGTCGGTGCTGGCCACCTGCCTGGGGCTGGCCTGTCACCCATTTACGCCGTTTGTACTCGTCCCTGGTTTGTTTCCTCTCTGATCAGTGTATCATGTGAATAAGGTTTGAACTCTTTGATTTACATTTCATATGTGTAGTTCTGTCCTTAAATGCAAAGACCAAGGGGGCGGGGGAGTGGAAAAAAAGCTCTCAAACAAATCCTGCAACCGTCAAACTCTTACCACTGGGAATGCATGAGGGGGGTTTCCAAGGTGCCAAATATCACAAAATTAATCTATTTTTTTATTTTAATGGAAATTCAGTGCAAAAAAATTCTACTGTAATAAATACCCTTTTAAAAGTGTCTTTCTCGTGCCCTAATTGACTTGCGTTTTTGCTTATGTAAAGAACTGCAGGGAGTTCTTATGAATTGTATATTTCTGTTTACACTTTAAAAATAATAATAAAAAGCTTTTCTCTTCTAATGTGCAGTTGTCTCCTCATAAACATTTTTTCTTCAAAGCAGCTTGGAGATGTTAATAAAAACATGAACCGACACTGAATGGCGCAATAACATATCAATAGTTTCAATCTGGCTGGTGGTGGTCTGACTCTGTTGAAATGGTAATAGCCTAACATCAACTTATCATGACAGCCCTTTAGTCTTTGTTGACTTCACATTGCCTACACTTATATGTTTCAGATGATTAAGCATAAGAAAATCCTCTCCGAGATGTTTTGGAATTGAAAATGGATGTTCGGTTGTTCTGATATAAAAATGTAATTTACCAATAATATTCAAAAGAGCAACTCCCTCTTCCAAAAAGTGGGGAAAGAAAATCTCCTTCACTTCTTGCTTTGTTTGGTTCTCTCCTTACCGTAAAGGACATTTGGAATGAAGAGACTAGTCATCAGAGACAAACAAAGTGATATTATTAGTGTACCAAAACTACACAGAGACTGGAGTCAACTGAGATCATTGGAGAGCGGAAGTGCCTTCCTGCTTCCGTAGTTAAAAGGGAAAGACCACGAGTTGGGTTCTTCCTATTTCTGCTTGTTTATTAGGAAACAAACACATTTAGCCCGCGTTTGCTTCCAGACCCCAAATGGAGAGACTGAAGTGAATGATGCATGGTTATTACAGTGACTTCGATGGTTTATCAACATTTTACCACACGCTTGCACTTTGCAGTAATTTAAGTTGTCGGTACCCAGCCGTATCTAGTTAAAGTTTCTTATCTTTGAAAAAGAGGAGGAAAGTAGGCGGGACCTGTTTTACCACCAAAATGTGTATCAGATCCAAAATCCAGGAGGGTCTTTCTCTCCATTTGAATGTGGATTTTTTTTCCCCTTGCTTGTACCAGAGCGACTAACTTGGGAGCCTCTTGAATTCTTTCTCTTCCTTTTAACTGATAGTCCATTTATCTCAATGCAATAAAATAAAATAAAAATCAGTTTGAGCCTGGGAAAAAGTTTTAAGCAACACTTAACAAAGCCTCAGCCCCCTCCTTGCTAAAGCAGCAGCTTTCTCATCCTGGGTTAGACTGGAAGCAACATCGAGTGTCCTAAATGTGAAGAATGTTCACTCTGAGCATAAGCTGTTGAAAGGGGAAAATAACACAAAGTCGATTAACAGTGATTCTAGAATAGATGAAACCATCAAAGCATTCCAGCGTTTATCTCCAAATCTGTGTAGTGTAAAAAGGTAACAATGATAGTCTTAAACCATACTTAGGAGGGATGAATGTTGATTTAATTGATTCATTTGGATCGATGTTTTTAAAGTTTCACACCACTGATCTTTCATGTAGTGATGTCTTTAGCAGTCAGCGGTCTGACATGAGCCTTCTCAGATTTCATCACTGGGAAGCTCCATGACATCTGAAATTATGCAACAGACTGTGGAATGGTAACTTTGGGACTGGGAGACCCAAATGGCAAAAAAGATGTAAGAGGAGGATTGGATTTGAAGGGGTCTCGTTAGTTTGTCACAAATGAGTACACATTGTAACTGAATCACAAGGCTGAACCCTGCCCCATCCTCCTCCCCCTCATCTCCTCCCGCAAGTTTGAAAGGTTTAAAATGACGGGGTGGGAAAATAAGCCCTTAAACGTTGTGCCAAAAAGTACATTTTTTAATGTTAAAATATAGTTCACACTGTTTAGTAAACAGTTGGGGTTAGAAAAACTTCCCATTTGTTTAGCCCTTCAAACATAGCCCGTCTGGGAATAAATCTTCAGCTGAATTTATAATTTTCAACACATTGATTATAGGAAATAAGTTGGATTTGACTTTTTCGGTCTTAATCAAAGGAAGGCGGGGTTTTTTAATGGAAAATAAGCACATATCTTTTCTCTCACGTACATACAACACTAATTGTTTTTCCCTATAAGAATTTCATTCAAAAGTACAAATGAAAAGTGTCATATCTAAGAAAATATTGCACCGTACTCTACATTAAAGTCAGTCCAAATAAAAATAGCCTTCCAAGAATATCTCTCTCTCTCTCTCTCTCTCTAACGTGCATTATGTTGACATATTCGATACAGTGAGAAAAATGAACTTCTCGAGAAACTTGGTAGGAGATGTCATTTGTCACTGTACCATCCATCATAAGACCACAAATTTTCACTTTTCTGTCCCATTTTGGATTGCATGTGTTTGTGAGTATTTCACTAGATCAGTGACAGCTCTTTATTTGCATAATTATATGCTCTGGTCTGAAGAGAAAACTAACCCCCAAATTTCATGGGTCACCAAACTGCGACAATCAATGTTTTATCACGTATGCTAAGCAAAACCTAAGAAGCTATATGAAGTTTCTTGGGGAGTTTTTACTCCTCAGAAAATTAAAGATTTTGTGCCCCTTGAATAGATGCAAAACTCTTTCCAAGCTCTTTGTAACTGAGTTCTGTTTGATGGCAAGAACTAGAGATTAACACGAAGATCTGGATTTTAGACCCACCAGCATTACTTCAAAGTAGATTTAGACAAGTAGCTTTATTGCACTTGGAAACTTCGCTATTCTAAATACTGTAACTCAGATTTACAGCAACAACGACAAAAAAGGTAAATATGATTTGGACCATCGACCTCCCACCCCATCTAACACATAGTTAAGGGAGGGTTTGAAGTTTTATTCCTTATTTGAAGCGCTCTCGCTCTCTCTGTATAACACGCACACAATTCGACATAAATATGAACAAAATTGATTTTCTGTGCAACAGGATTTGTTCTGGTCCATCAATTGCACAATAATCGCATGCTCCAGTTATGACACACTATGAATTTTCAACTTGATAAAAGTGCATTTTATGAAGAAGAATGTATTTAGTGAGACCCACAAACCAACAGTAAAACTGTAAAAGAAAAACGCCCCCCTGCCATGAGGGAAAAAAACCTACCTTGTAAGGTTTTATTTCATTTTTTAAATCTATATGTTCAAAGTTCTGGGGCTCAGAGCTGTAGGTAACCTGCAAGTGGTAGCACTCTGTAGCCTTTTTTAAAGCACTGTTAATGTTACTTTTGTTTATAAGGTCATGATAATTTTGACTATATGCTGTGGTCCTGCTTCTGGGGAATTTAATTTGGGTTTCATAAATTGTGTTTGCGGTCTCTTAGCCCTTTTGCCACGAAAAACGCACTTCTTAAAGGAACTTTGTGAAACGGTTCATTTCAGGTAACATGTGGTACTAATTTTCTTACCATTTACCAGGTACAGACGACTCAGCCAGCAGCATGCAAAATAAATAGACTGGAAAGTTGTACAGTGTTGAATCTGAAGAGGAAAGGCTCTGTGATAAAGAATGCCACGTTACTTCAAATGAATGACCGTGCTTATCTCGAGGAATATGGTCTCTGCCAAAGTTTTGCACCCTTAAAACTTGGTTAGTTACGTCTATAGCTGAAAGGAATTTTAACTAGCAGTGATTTTTAAATGCCTGTTTTTAATGGACACAGAAGACAACGATATTTCTCACCTTTTTTTTTTTCTTACTGGAAAAAAAATGACTTCCTTTTCTGCCCCCACCAAGAATTGTTTCATTCTTAGGCATGTCTGATACTTGTCTTGGCAAAAAGACTTCAAGGGGGTTCTGTAACACAAATAAAATAAAAGGAATATGAATATAGCCAAACATCAAATGAGGAGGACAAAGGAGAAGCAAAGTGATCACACTGATTCCTGAGTAGATTTCTGCATTATGTGTCTGCATCTTGGATCCTTTTTTCAAAACTTTATAGGGAAATTGATCAGATCGATAACCCGACAGCAAATGTTTGCAATTAAAATTAAACAGTTAACTGATTTTTTTTAAGCTGACCTATATGCGTCTATTAAGGTCAGGTAAATCTAACTATTTCCAGGCGACAAGCGCCCAGAACGTTTTATCCCGACTGAGACAAAAGTCAGTTATTTTCCACTGAATTCTGCACAGGCGAGGAATGACCCTTTGGAGGCAAGGCCTGGGTTTTCTTCTTTCGTCATTTCACTTCTCTTTACTCAAGCCCCACCTAATCCCCTACTGTCTGGCAAACTAGTATCTCTATACTTTTGCCTTCAAACTATTTCTTTAAAGCTGGAATCCTTGACACAACAATTAGATAAATAGCTTCCCCCACCCCGGACAGTTTCACACCACCTCTTGATAAGCTCAGCTTACTACATGATAAAATCTTGTTTTTTCCCCTTAGCAAAGTACTTTGATATGAGTTCCTGGAACAGCTAAATAAGAACTCGCATGCCCAGGTGTTGCTTGTACATACTTTCGAGAGCAAAACCATTAAAACTATAGGGATCTTGCAAATATTGATCTAGTGGTTGGTAACAAACATCACGTCAGATGCTGCCAGTGGCTGCTCATTGTGCCAGTTGTTTCTGATTCTTGTCCCCTTTCTTACAATAGTAACTTGGGCTCTAGTTCCCAATGAAAAGTTAGTTTCTTAGCTAAAGACTGATCTTTTGATTATTTCGCACTTCGTTTTTTCCTTAAATACACTTAAAATGCTGTTTGAATTTGAAATCACTCCCCTCCCTCCCACTTCCTGCCAAAACATTGTTAATTTAATTTTTACTTGCTGCTGGAAAAAAAACCCGAGGGTTCCAGTTATTTGGTAGTGTTAGCTCTTACAATACTGTTCACGTTTCTCCATAATTTAGTACCTGCCAGTTGTTCTATGTCTCAAAGTAACAATTAACTTCTGTAAGAGGAAGTGCAAACGGGATGAGAATAATCAAGAGCAAAATTAATTCTTTATAACCTTGTTTGTGCGTTTTCAGGTAGTTTGCAAATGTTAAGCCTGATTTTGTCCCAAGGATCATCATGTAACAATCAGTGTAAGAGCAAATTTGAAAAATGTTTATAGCAAATGACTTTGTAAAATGGATTGGTTTTTCTACCTTTTATCTTTGTTAAACGTCACTCTGGATTCTACCTGGCCTGTACATGCACATTGTTATGTCACACAGAAACTGAAAAATGCTTCTGCATTTGCTCAAACGCTTTGTCAAGTTGTCTGAACCTGAAGAACATCTGCCCAGCTTCCCTTTATCTGCCTCGAAAGACTTCCTCGTGTGAAAGTGGAAAGCTATGTTTTAAAGTATAACATTATAAATTATCACCTCCAAAGTATGACTAAAGTCCAGGCTTATAAGGGAATGGGGGGGGGAGAGTAGAACTACCGAAGGATGGCGTTTAAACTGTGAATTTATAGCAAAAAATGATTTCACATGGATGAAAAACTAACTGCTTTTCTGTCGTCCCTGTGCCCCTAACTTGTCCAGAACTCGGTCCGAAGCCATGGCAAAACGAAGTGAAGTGACACGTGAGGCTGTTCTGTCTCTCGCCTTAGCACCACGGACAGCGCCTAAGTTCCGAGTTCACTTTCAGCCACAACTTTCTATCACTCCTTCATCTAGTTCAGCCAAACCCCATTTCCCTCGGAGGCTGCTGCCTGCGTCCGAAAGACACCGATCACTTTGGGAAAGTTAGTTGCTGAGCTACGATATGTCCCATTTCACTTTGTAAGATCCCCGGGACCTGTATACTGTCCCAGCTGCGAGGTCACCTTGTTCTCCCCTCTTAGAAGATTCATTCTGCGCTTTCCTGAGTTGCTGTGTCTGAATTCCCCAGTTAGGTTTTCGTCTTCGCCTTGTAACTTTTCCTGGATTAACTTCTACCGATCTCCCTCCCAAGTCCCCCTATTCCTCTTTTCCCTTTAAGGTGAGTCTCTTCTTAACTGCCCTTTTTATATCGCTTCCCATCTCTTTCCTCTGGATTTCTCGCTCAAGAAATATCCAAGGTGCAAAACTTTTCCACAGCTGCACCTCCGCTCGGGAGTCAGGGTGCACCTGGCCTATTGGAAAGGGGCTTCGCTCTTGGCCAGAGCAGCTTGATGAGCTCTGGTGCTTCCAGACAGCTTGTTAATTACAGCCCCTGGAGACTAGGCTCCCGAGCCAGAGTCCAACCTAGTTATAGAGCCTGACAGTAACTTACTTGACAGCACACAGAAAAGTGACAGTAAAGTATTTGGTTTAGCCTCGCTTCTTCTCCCGTTAAACAAGTTCTTCCTGCTAGGATCGTTGTGACTTTGTCATCATTTCCGTTTTATTTTGTTGTTCAGGATGTGTGCAAAGGAAGAGACGCCCTCTGTATATTTCATCATTACACTGTCATTTTAGCAAAATACCGGACCTTCCAGCTTGTAAATCAAGCTATTCACGTGTTAGCTAGTTAATGCAGCAAGATCCACGTTGCTTATTAATATGTTTCACCCAGCTTCTGCTTAGTATAGATTCCTGCACTTGCCTCTGTCATCATTCTAAGGTCGTATATAAATCGTGAGGATCGGAGACTAGTTAGTAACGATTTGCAGGATTATTTGTTACATTTACTGTTCAAACTAACGTTACATCCGTTTAAAAATGAATCTACAAAAGTAGGAGGAAATAATTGATTTAGGGCGTCCACAGACCAAATATAGATAGATAGATAGATAGCCAACAGAGCATTTTTAAAAAGCGTTCTCTTTCCTGATCTGAAATGGAATTGGGGCCATTTATCAGAGAGTTTCAGCAGTTTGACGGGACTTTTATTGTTAAAGTTCTTTGTTGCATACCCCTTTAAAACAATCTATTTTCCTGCTCATATATTTGTTATGCTTAAAGTGATTGCTACAGTGAATCCGTGTTCTCACTGTTTTCCCTGGAGTTGGATCGCTTCCGATTTGTTCTTCTACTTTCCATTTAGGGTGATTTAGTTCTATATCTAACGAGACCATCGCTGGTTTAGGTTTCTGAATCCTCCTTATGTGGTATCGTTGCCTTCATTAAAAAAAATGAAAAAGCTACTAAACTTTCACGTAATTAACTGTTTAAAAACAACGCTCGAGCCCTTAAGAAATCGTTTTATTTCCTACTGTGGAGAAAATGGAAATCCGAACTGGCATGAGTGGGGAGAAGTTTGCGTGGTAGTGAAGAAACCTGTTGAATACTTATAACTACAGAAGATTTCAGGGCGTATCACATTACCCCCTACAAAAGGCGGGGGCGGGGGGAGAGGGGGGGTTTCGAAAACGACTTTATCAGCCAGGCAGCCTCTTAGTCAAAGACATTCAAAAGATAAATACTTGGCCACATCTAATATTGATCTATTACCTTTGTGGGGTGAAGGAAACTGATTATTTAATGCCCTCTTACATTATTTAGTGCGAGAAAAAACATTACCTGAGCTGTATTTTCCTTTGCAAATGTGGCAAGAAAAGGGGTACAAGCGGGTTTCGTTGTGTTTTTAAACTTTCGCGGTGAAGATTTGGTCATTTGCCTGAACTTGTTTAAGATTATTTTTCTCCAAAATATTTTACATGCAATCTTATAACATGCGAACACTGAGGGGGATGTTACATATTTTATCCACGTAAGCTAGAAAGTTCCCTATGTTTAGCATAGCAGGTCAGCGGACCTTTTCATTATTTCTCTCTACCTGACCTTGGGAGTTAGTTTTAGAACTAAATTTTAATCAGAAGCCAACAGGGTTATTACACACAATTCTACTGTATAGAAAAGGCTATTTTGAAACTATGTATCTAATATATAAGTGAATGTCTATATGTCCAGCACGCTGACCGTTTTCAGTAACAATAACATATTTTCTTTTTCTCTTCAGCTAAGTTTTCCCTCTGCAATTCTATTTCTTATCCCTGGTACACGTTTATGAAATCCTTTTCATTTTTTTCCCTTCCTGTATCTCTTCAAAGTCGTTTTAAATGACTTTTCTTGTCTTTTGGCCATTTGTCAACGTCAAATGTATACTGACTATTTAATGAAAGAAAAGCGTGTGTGTACATTACACTGAACAGACTCTCTCTCTCTCTCTCTCTCTCTCTCTCCCTCTCCCCCCCACACAGATATATGTATATATATATATATATACTTTATTTAGTTTCTTGAAAATCAATAATCGCTCATTCATTTCCAAAGTGTCCACTATGTGTTTGTAAGGAAAGTAATGAAGTTCTCAGGTAATATTCCTGAGTAAAACTCCGTGGTTGTCATTTTATTCCTATCGTATAATGTAGTTTCTCTTGATTGTCAAGAAAAATAAGTTCTATATAATAGTTCTAAATATGGGGCCAGATTCTGATCTTGCTTGCCGTGTTCAAAACTGGCCCATAACGTATGTGTGTACGAGTGTGTATATCTGTAATATATTACAGTGTAATTTCCTTCGGAGAGATTTAAAGCCCGCCAAACAATCCATCACTTATAGGATCTTTGACTTTAAATGGCAATGAGGGTTAGAATAGGTGGTCAACTGTCAGAATACCTGATAGAAAGTCAGCATCCTCATTAAGGATCATCCATAATTTTAGTCTTTCTTGAGCTAATAAGAGGAGTGAATAATATTGTCCTTCATATTTCATACTGTGGAGGGGAAACCCCCAATATGTTTATTTAATCCTAACACTTTAAAAGCAGAGGACGTGGACTTCTTGAGTGGTGGGTATGCACTACATCATAAAAGGGAATAGCCAAAAGTAATTTTCTTCACAAGCAGCAGCGTTGCTGGTCCTAAGACTCCCTATTATTGGAAGGGGACTGTCTAAAATACTTTCCCACTTATAAACACTAGGCTCTAGATATTAGCCACCGCCTAAATACTTGTTCACCGAAATGAATCACTAACCACTTTTAATTTCTGTTAAATTCAAAGCTAAAATCGTACAGAAGTACAGCCGAAGTGGAGTTAAGCCAGGCAATCTTCTCAGCTACATGAAGTTTTCCAAAAAGATAGAGGGGGATTGGTTAACTTTTGAAGAATTAGAACTACAACAAAAGCCAAACTCTTCAGCATGTACGTTTTTATGATCAGCTTTCAAGCTGGCAAAACTAGAGCCATTTGCTTAACTTAATCCGTAACATATGTGTGCAACAGTAGCAGATTTTTGGTGTGTGGCTTGTAGCTGATCAAGTTGTAAATTTTCCGCCTTAGGTTTTCAGCGCCTCCTAGTTACAGCCTAACACCTAGAGAAAGGCTTTGCAGTGATCGCATAGCAGAGAAACCAAATGATAAAAACAACAATAATTTACAAAGCTTTTTCCAGTGAGGCCAGCCAAACTCATTCGTCTTTATGGTCAATGCTTTCAAGCTGCCATCTTGATTTTAAAAAGCGCAACCTACAGTCTATTTTAATTAAAAATAGTTTTCACTCTGAGCTGTTAAAAGTAGCGTTTACATATCGCCCCTAAGGAGAAGGGCATTTCCCCCCAAAAAGTACTAGTTTAAAAAAATCAACAAATATCATTACTTTTTTTTTACTCTAACAAGAAGCTGAATACATTTAGAACATGGACCATAATTCCTTATACATTTAACGTTATTTATCTTTACGTTAGGTATTGAAACGTGTGATAAGTTTGTTCAAAGGCATCTCAGCCCTACAAATATCAAAAGCTTATATTTGATTTTATGGCATTTCCACTTTAAAGATATCATAATTGTTTTGATCAATTAATAACAGTGACAAGAAAGCTAATTTAGTAGGACGTGTTTCTATTTATATTGAAACTAGACCTAATGAACGTATTTATAATGCAGTGCAACAATAAGTCTCCAGCTGCTGATTTATTTCACTATTCAAATACACATTAGATACATTTTTGTTAACTGCTACGAAGGTATTTCATTAGGTGTTTTAAAGCACGAGTTGGCATAAATGAGACCTCTCAAATTTCCCTCTCTGGTGCCATGTTTTTAATCCTGGGTTTATTTTTTCAGATCCGTCATTACAATTCTTGGAATGGTTTCTAAATGATTATTGTTGTTATTACTCTTAGGTATTGTCTGCGTATTTCTCAAGTGAAGACAGAAAATCCGGGACGATGCTAAAAGGCAGCTTTAAGTCTGAACTGGAAGGTCTTGAGACACAGAGCGCCATCTAGCCAACAAATTTAGAATCAAAGTGCAGAAGAGGCAACTTGAGTAGAGAGGGAGAGTGTGTGTGTGTGAGTGAGAGAGAGATGGAAACTTACACTCCCTTCTCCCCAGTTTTATCTGGACTGAGCACTCTTCCCTAGGCAATACATCACCAGCAGACAATCCATACACACAGATCTGAGAGGCTCTGTGTCTCCTCTCTGTTTCTTAAGGACAAAACTCTGTGTCCTTCACTTGTTCTTCTATTTCTTAGAACAAGCTATTTCTCAGTCTTTTCTAATTAATTGATATTTGAACTCTTCCCAGCATAGAAGTATTTCTATATTGAGGTATAGTGCACCTGGCTGACAGTTATTAACCTTCAGTCTTCATTATCTCCAACTAGTATCTTTAAGGGAAAATACTGATGCAAAAATCTTCCTGGCCCATTATCGTGAGAAGCAATCGCGAATTTATACCGTAGTTCTGAACCACCCTCCCATCCCAGACGGTGCACTGAAAGTAAGACCAAAATACCACGTTTTCAATACTGTATGAGATAGCACCAATGTCTTTGGTGACATTTGGATTAAAATGTTTTTGATAAAAACTTTACACTGTATTTATCCAAGACATGAAAACAAAGGCAGCGGATATTAAATCGCTGTCTTAGTTCCTATCTTCCTAAGGTTACGTTTTATTTTGGAAACTTTTAAGAACTTCTGGCGGGGGGGGGGGATGCTTCTAAGCCGCGTTTACCTTATTTTTGCAAAATTAAACAAAGACACCAATGATTTGTGTAAATTGTAACCAGTCTGAAAGTACATTGGAGCTTTCGTAATAAAGAAGAGCCATTGTAAATTCCCCATCTGAATCATCTTCTGTGTATTTGAAAGAAAATAATTAACACAAATATACCCGTGTATTAAAATATCTTTATTGTCAAGTCCTTTTAAAATTTTATTTCTTATCTTCAAACTGTTCAATCACATAGACATATGCTAGCCGCAGAGCCATGTCATTTACTGGTCCCCAATATTGCGAGTATTGTTTTGGCTTTTTAATAACTTATTGATTCGTCTTGTGTCCCTATCGGAGTTCTAAAATGTTATTTTATGTTGTCCTAGTTTCTTTTTAACAGCAAAGCGTATTTAAACAAATACAGTGCCCTCGGATTTAGGAAAATAAGCACCGAAATATTTCAGCTGATGTTGAAAGCGTGATCAGAGCTTCCTTCTCAGTCGCTTCTAGCTGCTCTGAAAATAGGTTTTCATTTTAAAGCGCAGCCATGTCTATGTCTAGCTAATGTGCGTGGCATGTATCAGTGTCATGATTGCAGAAATGATGAAATTAGCATTTAGATAAGACTAGTATTAAACTATTTCGACAGGCTACAATATTTAGCCCGAACGCACTAAATGAAAGAAGAATATACAATGCCTCTTGGACGATGTGTAACATGTGGGGGGGTGGGGGGGGGGGAGAGAAGATCTGACGTTAGCCATTGGGTGCAAATCTCTGTCTCTCGTCTCACTCACTCAAGTTCACAGAAGCCCCTGAAGTTCAGATGCAACCCATACGCAGAGAAACTAGAGGCTGAACTGAAATAAAGGTTTCACTTCCTGGGTGTCTTCTTAAATAGCACATTTCACCGTCCAGGTTTTCTTAAACATGAAACCTTCTCCACGATAGGGTACCCAGCTGTTTAATTTAACATTGATTTATTGCTTTTAAAAGTAAATTTACACACATGCCAACAGCATTCCGTTTTGTTTCCCCAGACCCAAAGATTTATTTTCTACTTAGCGCTTGTCTGACAAAACAATGTCTTTTAACTTTATTACACATCGATGAGGAAATCTGTCTTATTTTTGTTTGGATTTATTGCTCTGTTACTTGTGGGGACTTTTGGTAACAGAGAAACGCTAAGGTCAGAAAATAAATACAAAATGAAACCCAGGCATGGAAGCAAATACCATTAAAGGCATCAGCATATATTTGATGAAGTTATTGCATACGCAGAGCTGTTAAAAATACATCTGGCGCCATGAGCATAATTATAAAGAGGAACAAAATCATCAAAAACTGTGAACATGCAGGTAGCTTTCTATGGTGACAGGATCTGCCTTCAGTTCACGTGAAGAGAAGGTCTCTAATATCTGATGGCTCTTTGCAAAGACTATCTGGAAACGTATCTATAATTATTGAATGGAAAAATATAGAGTCATCCATACCATGCTGCCTTACCTCTGCGCAGTAAACTCCCAATTACCAAATCTATGTGATGGCTGAACTCAGGGGAATTAGGATGTACTTTGAAGCAGCTTTTACGGTACACTTCATCTACTTTTTGGTTTTCTTTAGTTCTCATTAAAGGGCCACTTTCTTCTTTTCACTGATATACTGTCTTTGTGTCCTTCATTGCACACGCTCCCCTCCCCCCCCCCCCAAAAAAAGTTCTCACATCTTATCAGGGGGGAGAAAAAAAGAAGGCAAAATAATAATAATAAAAAGCTGTGGTCCGGATTTATTTATTTTTAAGTAAAAATCTTTTATTTTAAAGCGGGCGTTATTCTTCCTAACGAACGGTCCTTTCTGGCAAGCGCGATTTTAGGGATATTATGAAAGTATTTATGAGGGGAAATTAGAGATGCATGCAGTGGGAGCAAATCTTTTTTTGTGCTCTGGGCTTACTCCCCCAAACTGATTTCTCACAGAGGCGTCTAATAATCACTTTAGAGATGTTCAAATGAGGACACTATCTCTTTTCTAGTAAGAAGTGAAGATGTGACAGGTTTTGTTATCAGTGGTATAGTGAGAGCTTTTAAGATATTCCCTTTCTTTCCCCATAAATACACCCTCTTTAAATAAAGACCCCCTGTCTTAAAGCGTGACTACCCCTGCTGGCTTTGTCCACTTTCTGTCCGGTGCATCCACATAAATCCAAACTTCATGTCACTTAACATATTTTAATGATTTTACCAATCCAGGCAGGATATTTTTTTAAAGTGAATGGAGGATCCTTTTTTCCTTTTGAAGCAGCCACACACTTTTCTATTTAGCAACATGCCCAGACTCATAGTAAAATACAAATAAAAATCAAGGGGAAATCTGGAACCTTGAAAATCCTCCTATTCGTATTAGGAGCAATTTTCTGTTTGGCCTTTGAAAAAGGGCCCTGTCACTCAGAAAGGGGCCATTTCTTTAACCTCTCTCCTCTACACCCACAAGGCAGCCTCCCGTCCTCTCTCCGGCACACACACACACAGAGCCCACCCCTTATTCCCCCCCACATAGTTCCATCCAACCGGTTTTCAATGAACAGCAAAGATTAGCGATTTGCCTTCTTTAGCCAGACGAGGAGACCCTTCTCTAACCAGAGCAATGGTAGGCCACAAAAGCTCCAGCAAACAGCTGGCAGTGTCCTCTGTACTCTGAAAAGTGTCCTCCCTAGAGCGTTTGAGTTTCTAGCTAGAAGAGATTGTTTTATCGACTGTAGTGCCTATCTAGCCATGGCATTTTTCTGTTAAGCTCCACTTAATATTAAGGCTGGCTAAGGCCCAACACCTGCAGCTGGGGGATAGGGGGGGAGGCTAAAGTTTGGAGTTTGGGAGGAGCAATGGAAATGTAACAAAGGTTGTGTAACATACAATAGGGCCAAATACCTTGAGAAAGCAACTGACACTGAAGGCTCTCTTATATGGTACACATGTGAAGGTGTATATGTGTTCATATATGTGTGTGTGTGTGTGTGTGTGTATACATATCTATGTACGTACAGATGTGAGTGTATTTTATAGATGTACACAGTTCATATTTTATTCCTTACAAACCTAGGGAGCTCCCTCCCCCCCCTCCACCACTGGAGTAAATGCACTGATGGGAGAGTTTAAGAGACTTATTTAGGAGGAAATAGGGGGTCAGTTTTGGTCTAAGTGGAACATCTGCAAAACATTCAAGCAGCTTATTCAGCAAAGAATCTAGCCACTTATTGTAGAAATAATAAAAAGTCACTAATGATTATAGCTCCCACCCTCTTCCCCCCAAAGGCCAAAGCTTAATGAAATAATTCCAAGGTTTGCCTCATTTCCTAATAGTGGATTTTTTTAAAAAAAGAAACAACTT